>NC_056744.1:670000145-670300145 GCF_019279795.1 Protopterus annectens
TTCATTTGGTCGAAAATGGAATATAGCCCCTGCCAACTGCAGTGCAACCCTGGAGTGAGAATATTAAATAAGGGGGGGGGGGGCACAGCCCCCCACATTGGGGTGTGGGGGTTATAGCCCCCCACATTATGCCAATAGTTTTTACTAAAGATATATATATCAATGCATTTCTAATGGATATACCTTCTTATAATAGTGAATGCATTAAAATTATGTGGAGGGCTACACCCCCCACACCCCCCATTGTGGGGGGCTGTGCCCCCCACACCCACCCTCTTTAATATTCTCAGGGTTGCACTGCAGTGGGGCAGGGGCTATATTCCCTTTTCAACCAAATGAACTTCGACCAAGTGAGCTTTCAGTCAAGTGAGCTTTCAGTGAAGTGAAATGCCTGGAATCATTTTCAACTAAGTGTAATTCGACCAAATGTATGGAATCCATATATATATATATATATATATATATATATATATATATATATATATAGATAGATAAGAAGAACAACAAACAGGAAGACTCCCACTAAACCATTGGGCTGTGTCGAGGAATAAATAATGTGTAAAACACAAAACAGAACAGCCACCACAGCCAGGATTGGCAAAGCAGAAAAAAGTGTTAAAAAGCCACTTAAAACCAAAGGTTACGTTTTTATTAAAAACAAGGATAAGTGCTTTCAGATCTCAAAAATGATCCTTCTTCAGATCCATGTTAAAACCAAATGGTAAGCCACAATGGCTTTGCTGTTTTATGTTTTTGACCTTTTATATGTATACATCTCTCTCTCTCTCTCTATATATATATATATATATATATATATATATATATATATATATATATATGTATATATATGGATGGTGGTATGCTATCATTAGATTTCCCCTACTAAATGTAATTCAGTCAATAAAGCAAAAATGCATAAACTAAAGTTTTATATGAAGCAGTATGAGCACAGAACGACACCCAGCAGCCAATGAATAGCTACCAATAAAATAGTAAAACAGTACTTATTTGTTTATTATTTGTTTACCATGACCCTCATCTGCCACAAACTTGGCTCAGAGAACAGAAAATATGCAGAATTAAATGGTCATATTGTTATAGAGATATTACATAATAAAAAATAATTAGTGTCACAAAGGAAAGATTCCAGTTATATATGAGACATACATTTCAGGAAAAGCAATTACAGTGCATTTTATATTACACAATTACACTATTACTGAGTGACAAAGTAAACAGTTAAAATGAACACAGTAAAAAAATTAGTATATGTAAATACTGCCTGCAGTATATACACATTTGTATAGGGTGTTTTTATAGCCTGACGTTTTGAAAAGCAGTAAGTGTAACTCGTGAGCAGAAGATTTGACTCATCTGAGTTATTACCCATTATGCCTAAAGCAATTCCATTTGCTTTCACTGACAAGGTACTTTTATAGCATTTTTGAATGCTTTTATAGTAAAGAGTGTTCTGATTTTTTTTGGTTCCAAACTGAGGGCCTTAAGAACCAAAAAAAAGCCATAAGAATGCTTTTTCACCTTTTTATACTTTTGAGTCTAGTGCTTATAAGGAGGAGACTATCATGTTAGCTATTTCTTAGGGGGTAAAATGGTTCTCTGACTGGTAGTTTGGTTGTTAGAGGTTGGTACTATCCTAGTCTTAGTTTTCTGATAGGAAGGTATCTCAAAAGGAAGGAGGCCCAATCATCTATAGGGAGCCAACTGATGCCCTTTATGAAGTCACAGTGATGTGTGGGAATAAGCAAGCAGCATGCATCTGAAGATCATACCCTCTACAATTTGTAGTCTGAGTATTGTAACCAGTGTGTAAAGTTAGTAAGGCAAGGTAGTACTGTAGTATATTCTTAGCCATGGTATTTTTAGATTTTGTAGAATGCAAGTATGAGATCTTATTTCACCATTTAATTTGAGAGATTACATTATTGATGATATTATCTGTATAGGTTATGAATGAGAATGAAGGGTCAAGTGTTATGTCTAAGTATCTGTATTTATAGACATAAGGGATAAAGTTATTCTGTGTCTCTAATTAGGATGGATATAGGGTTGCTATCTTACTAAGAATAGAAAATGACATTACATTACTTTTGTTTGACTGATGAGGTTTATTTATCAGCTGACCAGTGGCATAATTTAGAAAAATGTATTTGGAGTTGCATTTGTAAATTGGTAAGTGGCCTATTAGCTTCAGCAGTAGAATGACTGTAAACAGGGATGGCAAGTGAAGAAAGTTCAACAGTTACAGAATTAATGAAGAGCGAAATGAGGAGTGAACCTAGCAATGAGTCACAGAGAGCTTCTCTGATGAGGTGGCCACTGGATAAGTAATAATTACATAAGAATTAATAACATAATAAACAATAAGCACATACATTTCATTGGCTTGCAAAGGCAATAGTCAAAGGCTAATGATTTAAGTATCAGGCATTTGCTGAATTCAAGGGTACCATTACAGTGAAGCAAAATATAGCAACTATGAAGTAGTTAAGCCAGAGAAAAGGCACTAAAATTTATATAATTCAAAATAAGGAAGTAGTAGCTGACTCACCTGTGGTACACTAAGCTGCTGAATTGCTTACACAATAAGATTTGCACATCTTAAAGGTGTTTCATGCAACAAACTGCTGAACTGAGCAAACTTCTGGTTGTTTGAAGTCTATAAAGCTTTTTTCCGTATAGAAGCCATGCAATCACATACCATCACGTACCAGTCTCACGCGTCCATAGAAGCCAGCAAAGCAAAAGTAGGCAATCTGATTCTTTAGTGGAATGAAACTCATCTAATTGGCATGTGCAAGTCTGTACTTTCAGCCAAGGCTGGCACTCTGCATACCTGGATCTAGTAAGATAATGAAGTCCTTGTAGGTTCATAGGTTCATAGGTTGGTACTAGACTATCAGCCCTAGGACCTATACAAGCCTAGCGATAACAATTCCCTGGCTATTTCTTCCCACACTATTTACTTCCTTGGACCTCTGTGTAGCAGGCGACTGACGTGATCCCTGGGGTGAATTTCCTTTCTCCCATCCAATCGTCAAGGTTCCTTTTGAAGAGGGCCAAAGAGGCCCTCTGCTTGACATGTATGGGCAATCTATTCCAAAGTCTGGGGAGTCTCTGGGTCAGGAACTTATCCCTCCAGCATGTTTTGTTTATTGTGATGACAAGGTTTAGATCCCTGGAGCGTGTGGCTCTGAGGGATTGGGATTTCTTTAAGTGTAGCATGTCCAACAGCTCTGCGTTTGACATGGCCTTGTATGTTAAGCAGAGATCACCTCTGAGTAGACGATATGTGACAGAGTATAGCTGGAGTTTTTTTAAGGTGGTCAGCATAGGGCATATGCTTTAGGCCTGTGATTCTTTTAGTGAGGTATTTCTGCGGCCTTTCCAGTTGTTGTAGATGTCTTGAGAGGCACATACCAAACGGGGCATTGTGTTCTGTAATGGGTCTAATGAGGGATGAGTACAGTGGGACAATGACCTCCTTTTTTCTGGATGAAAAGCCCTTAGTGATGAGGTGTGCCACATAGAAGGATTTCCTGACTGTTGTGGCGATGTGGTTATCGAAGGTGAGACCACTGTCCACCTGTGTCCCTAAGTCTCTTATCACACTTTCGGTGTTTAGTGTACTGCCATGTATATGGTAATTCATGGGTACATGTTTTTTCCCAAATGGGATAACTATACTTTTCTTGGCATTGACCTTGAGACCATGGCTCTGGCACCAAGCATCTGTTTCTGTAAGGCCCTTTTGTAGAGTATCCACATCATTTAGGGATTCAATAATGGCTCCCAGTTTGCAGTCATCTGCGAACGTTGTTAGCCAGAGTCCCTTAATGTTGGCCTGTACTTCAGAGAAGTAGATACTAAACAAGAGCGGTCCCAGGACTGAACCCTGAGGTACACCACTTGTCTGGAGCTGGATTTGGAGTTGGCTACTTTTACAGTGTGGGTTCTATCAGTAAGCCAGTTAGCAACCCATTGGGTGACGTAGGGATTAATGCCTAGCTTAGTAAGCCTATCTATGATTCCAGAGTGGGGGATGGTGTCAAAGGCCTTTGCAAGGTCTAGGTAGGCTGTGTGAACCACCTTACCCTTGTCCATGGCTCTGGAGACTGATTCAAAGAAGTCAGTCGGGTTCAGGAGACAAGATTGGCCCTTCATGAACCCAAAATGGTGGGGTCCAGTGTTTGAAGGTTGCCAATGTCTTTGTTTATAAGTTCCATGATAATACGCTCCATGGCCTTGCAGATAAGGCTCATCAGACTGATGGGATGGTAGTTTCTGGGATCCAAGGTGGATCCTCCCTTGTAGAGTGGGATAACTGTAGCTCTGCGCCACTCAGTAGGTACAAAACCTGAGGTGAGGCTTCCACATACTAGGTATACTTGCAGTGTGCTAAATCAGTCACAATCCAAATGGAAAAGGGTTTTGCGTTATTCTTCTCCTTCTCTTAGATGTCTGGTGTCCTCTCCCATTTTTAAAATGAAGTACTGCCTAAAGCTGAGCAATGAAGAATACCAAACTGAGCAAACACCCACTGTTTTGAATCATGTAAGGCTCTGCTTAAAAGGCACCCAGTCAAAATCAAGCCTACAATCCAACAGAAGCCAACCTATCAAAATCAGGTAGTCTGATACTGCACTGCCCAAGCTTAAGTAGCTGGCATGTGGGAACTGTTAGTCTGACAAGACCTGGTGCATTACAGACCTAACACTTGGAAACCTCTGAAGTTCTTGTAGTGCATTGAACTGGTCAGAAAAATGAACTTTGCTGTCTTTTCCTTCTTCTCTGGATTAAGCATTACAGTGGTGTCAGTATGGTAGCAATGAAGACCACAGTACTGAATAAACCTCCTATTACTTAGTCTGTAGGGTTCCACCCCACAGAAGCCACACAATCAGAACCAAGTACTCCAGTCCTTCAATGGATCCCAAGCTCAGGTAGACTGCACATGGAAGCCTCTACTCTCATCATATGCTGGTACACTGCAGACCTGGTGCTAAAAAGCCACTGATATCCTTATAATACATTGAATCAGTCTCCTTTTCAATAGTCTGCTCATGTATTTCACTGATTGCAAATTAAAGTTCTGCCTGCAGCTCAACATAGAAGACCACCGAACTGAACAAACCACCCATTATGCAAGTCTTTAAGGCTCCAGCTCCACAGAAACTGGCCAGTCAAAAATTGAGTGTACTCTCTGCAGAAGGCATTTTATCAAAATCAGGGACTAAAAGCTTTCACTGGAATCCAAGCTCAGGTACCTAGTATGTGGAAGCCACAACTCTCAGAAAAGTGCATTACACTGCAGAGCCAGACCTAGGAAGCCAATGATACTATTCTCATGTGTTGAATCAGTTAGAACAGAGATAGAAAAGGGCTTTGTGGTCCTCTCCTTTTTCTCTGTATTCTCCTGGTGTCTTATGTCCATTGTGCACTACACCACATCAGCAGTTCAGCACTGAATACCTAGCTTGTATATTTACTAGGAATATCTAACATACATTAAATAGCACTATCCCGCTGGTTGCTGTGTGCTTCATCCATCCATCGGCTCCAGCACTGATGCTTCGCATTGCCAGTTTCCTAATGTTTGTTTTGTGATCAACTTTCATAAGTGCAGTCACAAAAGATCACAAACACTTGTCCTTGAACAACTGTCATGGCTACAAAGTACATCAACTCCCAATCTGGATAGGGTGCACACTCACACACTTGCTACTTATATATACATGCTATCTCTGAAATAGGTGTACGTGGGAGAAAAAAAATCACTGCATACCACAGTCACAGTCTGAAATGCAAATCATAGTATTCAGTTATCTGTGATTGTGCATAAGACTGCCAATCACTAGTATGTAGAGTACAAGCCTTGCACCCTGTCACCATGTTCTGGTAGTCCACTGTCCCTCATGGAATGTGATTCATGTACTTGTGCTCACATATGTGATTCTTTGTTGTTCCTTTGTGTGCATCATAGGCATTATGGCCTGCCACTCACATTGCACTATGCTGTTGCCTGATTCTTGAACAGTCAGCATGCACAAATATGCACAGATGTAATATTTATGAATCATGTAATGTATTCATCATGCACTCATGCTCACATAAAACTGCTGCTTCCAAAAGAATATGTGATATTTATGAATCTGGTGGTCCAAAATCTATCATAATATGGATTTATTACACTCTTCCTTTGGACTAAGTATGCTTTGCCCTGTTATTGAACTTCCAATGTTACGTGGTGCACAACATTTTACTGATACAATGTTTAACAAGCCACATTCATGCCTCCTAATCAATACTTTTCATCTGCTTTTGTTGTTGTTGTATTTCGGCTTTTCCCGATTAGGGGTCACCACAGCGGAACTCCAGCCTGCTAATGATTGGCAGTAGATTTTCACGGTGCCAAGTTGCCAGCTCGATGCCCAACCTTCAACGAAGGCACACCCATTCACGCATGTCTTTCAGAAGGCCACTCGACCCGCGAGGAGGACATGGAGACTCCACACAGAAGGCACTCCCAGCACACTAGCTGAGAATCGAACGGGAGAACCTCTTGTTGTGAGGCAACAATGCTAAAATTCTGAATATCTAAACCACTGCCATCACTTACATTTTGACTGAACTCTATGTACTATACCAAAAATAGTCAGTATTGAATAAAATATAAAACAAAAAAAAATCATAAGTTCTTGCTGTACAAGACAGCACCATTCATACCAAATTCAAGATGCCAGACACATGGGGAACTAGTTTGCTACATTTATTTTCCATATCAGTCATAGCACAGGAATGGGAGTGTCTTGTTAGGATTACTGTCAGCTCAACACTGTTCCACTGTAATGTGGGGAGCCCTTTAGGATTATATAGACATGATGAGATGAGCGCCAAATGCACAGAACATCACTTTGATCCAACATCACTAAATCTTCACTGCTGCAGAAAATAAATTAATTCGCATTTGTGTTTAAAATATTATGTACATTTATGCATCATAATATTTTTATGCACATATCGTTTCACTGTGAAAGTATGCAGTATTATTTTATACGTTTATGTTTTTCACTACCACAGAACATAATTTGACTTTTACAGAGTCCAAGAATATCCTCCTGTTAGGAGTCAATTTATTTCTTTTTTCTCTCCACATAAGTGACAGCTGTCACCAGCTACTCTCCTTTTCACTGGTTCAACCAGACCTGTGTTAGTATCCCCCAGTGTCATCTAATCTCATATCCAGGGCTAGTGAAGAGATCAGGAATATCGGTGCTGCTTTATACTGCAGTCACACTGTTGTAGCCTTGTGATCTCCATAATCACTGCCTTTAGAAGATGCATGCTCACTTCCACACATATTTGACTCCTGAATAAGCAGCACAGAGTTCACCAGGCTCAAAATGGTGCTTTATAGCAGAGATCCTAGGCCGCTGACCTTCCCCAAGAATGGACAAGATGATATCAGCCCCATCCTTCCACTGCAGCTCCTACAGTGCCTGTGCCACTAACTGTACACAGGTCATTTGGATAACAGAAGTAATTTTATTACTTATCTGTTTCTGGAGCTATTACAGCCTCAGTATCAGAGCCGGATCCAGCACTGGATGACCAAGGCAGTCACCTAGGGCCCATTGGCTGTGAGGGGGCCTTCGCTAATGGGGACAGGGCTCCCTATCCAGGAGATTAATTTCTTTAATTTAAAAAACAAAAAGGTGTGTATTTGTTAAGGGGCATTCTT
This sequence comes from Protopterus annectens, assembly GCF_019279795.1. Classification (NCBI taxonomy): domain Eukaryota; kingdom Metazoa; phylum Chordata; order Ceratodontiformes; family Protopteridae; genus Protopterus; species Protopterus annectens. The sequence continues at coordinate 670,007,905 of NC_056744.1, forward strand.
CTTTAAGAAGCCCTTTGCATAATTTCACACATGCTTTGTGTCTGTGTGACATGCTTACTTCTCTATCTTCCACACTAATGCAAAACTTGAAGACAGGAAGACATCTGGTCTCCGGACCAAAGATAGACAAGTAAGAGGTGTTTGTGCAAGTGGGCAGAAGGGCAAGAGCTTGCAGAATTTGAATACAAGAAGGCATTCAGACTGCAGACCACAAATGGACAAGTAAGAGGTAGGTCTGTGTGTGTGTGTGTGTGTGTGTGTGTGTGTGTGTGTGTGTGTGTGTGTGTGTGTGTGTGTGTGTGTGTGTGTGTGTGTGTGTATATATATATATATATATATATATATATATATATATATATATATATATATATATATATATATTTATATGTATAGAAGCACTACAGAATCCTGAAAGCCCAAAATCCTGAACACCAAAATCCTGAGACCAAAATCCTGAAAATTCAAAATCTTGAAAACTCAATATTCTGAAAACACACAGGATACCAACATTTACTATATTCCAGCACAAGTACATACAGAAACATATTACCCTTCAACTATATGAAAATGTAATTGCAATTTCCTCCATACCATTATGCTATACACTTGTTGTGCATTAATCTACTTTGCTATTGGGTTCACAGATGTTGGAATTTCAAATCTGTTGGTTTATTTCAATTGATAGGGAGCTTTGTATGACGTGCAGCTACTATTGGAACTCCCATCTTCCAAAGTCCACTTTTCAACTGCTGCCAGTAGAGTTTCATACATCATTCTACGTACTTAGTTTAACAAAGTGATGCTCGCAACATTGTCTGCATTAATTCGGCGGTGTTCTGATTCTCGGTGTTTTGAGTGTCGGGGTTTACAGTTGTCAGCTATTTAAACTGTTGCCCTTCTGGTGTCAGTCATATCATTGTCGGTCTTTTGGGTTGGCAGCCTTATAGGGTCATAGGTTCATAGGTAGGTACTATGGTTAACTGCCAGAAGGCATTTATATGCCTAGCCAGAATGTGTTGGCTTTCACCGCCCCCTTAGATTAGTTCCCTGTGCCTCTGTCCAGCAGAGCCACTGAAGTAATCCCTGGGGTAAACTTTCTGTTTCCCATCCACTCGTCAAGGTTTCCCTTGAAGAGTGTTAGTGAGGAGCTCTGCCTAATGTAGATTGGAATCTTGTTCCAAAGCATGGGAAGTCTCTGGGACAGGTATCTATCCCTCCAGCACATCCTATTTATTGTTGTAGTGAGGTTTAGATCCCTAAAGCATGTGGTTCAAGGGGATATGGTTTTCTTTAGGTGGAGCATGTCCATCAATTCTGGGTTGGACATGGCCTTGTATGTCAGGCAGAGATCACCTCTGAGTAGGCGGTATGCAACCTAGTACATCTGGAGTTTCTTCACTCAAGCTGCATAGGGAATCTGTTTGATTCCAGTGATCCTCTTGGTGAGGTACTTCTGTGGTCTTTTCAGCTTTTGCAGGTATCTTGTAAGGTACATCCCAAATGGGGCATTGTACTCTATGATGGGTCTGATGAGTGATGAGTAGAGGGGCACAATGACCTCTTTTGATCTGGATGCGAACCCTTTTGTGATTAGGTGGGCCACATAGAAGGATTTTCTAACCACTTTGGCAATGTGATTATCAAAGGAGAGATTATTATCTACTTGGGTCCCCAGATCCCTTATTATGTCTTCTGTATTTAGGGGACTACCACCTACGTGGCAGTTTGTGGATACTTTGTTTTTTCCAAAGGGGATGACTGTGCACTTTTTGGCATTTAGCTTGAGGCCATGATTTTGACACCAGGTATCAGTCACAGTGAAACCCTTTTGGAGGGTGTCTGCATCAGCCGGAGAGTAAATTATAGCATCTAGTTTGCAGTCGTCTGCGAACTTGGTCAGCCATAGTCCTCCTGTGCTTGCCTGTACCCCTGAGAAGTATATGCCAAACAGGAGGGGTCCTAGGACTGAGCCCTGGGAAATGCCACTTGTAACCGGTTTAGAGTTGGACCTAGCTCCTGCAACTCTCACCATGTGGGTTCTGTCCATGAGCCAGTTGGCAACCCATCTTGTGATGTAGGGGTTTATGTTCAGGCTGTTGAACTTGCCTATAATACCAGAATGGGGAATGGTGTCAAAGGCCTTTGCGAGGTCTAGGTAGGCTATGTGGACCACCTTTTCCTCATCTATAGCCTTGGTAACTGTCTCAGAGATGTCCACCAGGTTTAGGAGGCATGATCTGCCTTTAACAAAGCTGAACTGGGTAGGGTCCAGTGTTTGGAGGTTCCCAATGTCTCTGTTAATGAGTTCCATGATGATGCACTCCATAGCCTTGCAGACCAAGCTAGTCAGGCTTATAGCGCACTAGTTCCCAGGGTCTGTTGTGGCTCCACCTTTCTGGAGTGGAATAACCATTGCTGTGCACCACTCTATGGGTACATAGCCTGCGGAGAGGCTGAGTTTGAACAGTGTGTTTAGGTGAGGGGTTAGTTCATCTTTGAGCTCATGTAGGATGCAGCCTGGGACACTGTCCAGTCCCATTGATGCTGTGTTTTTGGCTATGGAGAGGGCTGTTTTAACCTGAGTGTCTGTGATTTCAGGGGCTGTACATTCTTCTGGTATGGTTATGGGCCCTTTTGGGAGTGAGAGGGGGTGAAGTTTGCACTGAACCTGTCTGCCAGGATGTTGGCGATATCAGTCAGTTCAGTGTATTTTGTGCCATTCTGCACTAACTCCGAGCAGATCTGAGCATTGCCACTTAGATTCTTGACATAGCTAAAAAATACCTTGTGGTTATCTTTGGAGTCCTTGGCAATTTTTCTTTCAAAGCTAGCCTTGGATGATTTTATGAGGGATTATAGTTTCTTGCTGATACTGATCAGGGATGTCTTCCCTTCTTGGGATTTTACTCTTTTCTGTACTAGTTTCCTCCTTCTTTTGTATAGCTTGTTTATGGCAGGGGTCCACCAGACTGATTTCCTTTTCTTGGAGGAGTGAGTTTTGGTTTTGCTTGGGATAGCACGATCCATGCATTCTTGTAGGTGCCCGTAGAATGCATTAGTAAAGGATTTTGCAGCTTGGACAGCATTATCCTTTAGCATGGGGCTTTGAAACTTTCCACCTCGGTCTTAAGTAATGTGAAGTTTGCTTTTGAAAGATTTTTCACAGTGGTTTCCTTGTTCGGGGGTGTGGGCAGAATATGGATATCCAAAGTGATTTGTTTATGGTCAGATCTAACCAGCGAGTGGTTGACTTCCGGTGTGGAACACTGGTCGCCCATATTGGTTGTGACCACGTCCAATATGTTGTCACCTCTGGTGGGCGTGTTGACCAGTTGATCCAGGGCATTTGAATTTATAAATTCTAGGAAATGCTGGGCAAGGAAGTTAGTACTTGAGTGGTTCTCCCAGTTAATGTTTGGGTAATTGAAATCACCCAATATTAGGGTGTTTGGTAGGACCTTTATGTTTCCCAGTGTTTCCAGAAATGCGGAATGGGGATCCTGGCACATGGTGAGTGATCTGTAGCAAGCTACAATTTGAATTGCAGTTTTCCCATTGTTAATTGCACATGGATGATCTCTGAGTCAGGTAGAACTGTGTGTGTGTGTGTGTGTGTGTGTGTGTGTGTGTGTGTGTGTGTGTGTGTGTGTGTGTGTGTGTGTGTGTGTGTGTGTGTGTGTGTGTGTGTGTGTGTGTGTGTGTGTGTGTGTGTGTGTGTGTATATATATATATATATATATATATATATATATATATATATATATATATATATATATATATATATATATATATATATATATATGGGTTCCCTTCATAATTTCGAAATACTGAAATCCCGAATTTCAGTATTTCGAAATTATAACATGACAGCAATATTTAAAATATGTCCTTATTTATTTTAGGCTTTGTCTAGATTTCTTGCACTAAGAGGCTAAGAAGTAAATAAGGATGTGTAAATGAGTGAAATGACCTAGTTAGGGATAGCAGGTAGTTAGAAAATTGCTTAGGCTCAAATCCTGTACCTTAGTTACAGGAAACAAAAGCCTGAATGCTCTACTCTAACTAGGAAGCTGCATTTGTCAAAGAACTAACTTTCAGGTGCATTTTTCAAGGAACTGAGTTTCAGATTAAGCATTTTTTCAAGGAACTGAGTTTCAAGTGCATTTTTCAAGTAACTATGAGCTTTAAGGGAAGGGAAGTTTACTGCTGCTCATGTTAAATCTGTTTACAATGTGCATCTGTTTTGTTTCACAAATGTAATCATCATGCTATAAAGTTGAAACTTTTTTTAGTAGCACAACAGGTAGCATGCTTACTTTTTAATGCAGAAGGGTGTGGGTTCTACTCCCACAGCATGTAGACAGATTGCTGATACTATGTTGTACTTTAAGGAGGGTGGTGTGCTGAAGTTCTGAGTATGCCCTCCTTTGGATGAGATGCCTAGTAACTATGAACCTGTCAGTTTGCCAGCCATTCCATATTGCAATATTACCAGCTTACCATTTTATTTTTAATATAACATAGGCATTATTCTTCAAGGGCAGCAGGCTCTAAATTTGTAGTTGAAACACTGAAATATAAAATTGTGCCTAGCAGCAACCCCTTCATTAATTACAGATCACTTTAATGTGGAATTATTCAGGTTATTTTTACTTCTGCAGATATTGTACATATTCAGTGATATCAGTGAATATTAATGACAAACATCTGAGTGGCCTTTTATGGTTTAAATATTCTGAATTGGCCAGTTTTGTCATTACTGGTCCATATGTTTTGTTTCATTGCTTACTGGAAAAATGTTCAGAAATATAAATTTAAAACACTCTCTAACAAGTGGTGCTATGTTATGCAAGGGATATAAATTAACACAATCAGAAGATGAATCAAATAACTCTTGCATGTTTCCATGGTCCTAAAATCTGTGCAAGTAGCCTATGATTTGAAAGCAGCCCAAAGATCAACTTAATCCACCGCTGGCCAGATGCATTTTATTTGAATATGAGTTTCAATGCATGTGAGTTTCAAGGGCAAAGAAGTTTCACTGTGAGACTGTATTGCTTTGTTTAGCAAATGTCTATCAGTGTTTGTGCTATTGTGGTATAAATTTTGAAATAAAGTTTAAAATTAAATCCAAACGTGTAATCACTGTAGAAGCAAAGCAGAAAACATTATGCACACAGAGGTATGAACACTGTTTATGGTAACTAGGGATAAATAGCCAAATAATGGGACACTGGAATGGCTGCAGGAGGGTGCTGTGTATGGAGGGTGGGTTGGCTACATATGGAGGGGTTACCAATCCATTACCCTGCCTAGGGCCCCATTTGGCCTTGATCAGTCTCTACTCAGTACCACACTGTAAGCTTTATCACATGCTCCATTACAGGTTGTGGATATGAGGAGCTTATCTTTCATGATAAGTCAGTACTGGTTAATGTGTCTCTTTCAAGTACATCATGACAAATCTGGTCATCAGACTGTAAAGACACTCAGAGGCACTCACTTCTTTGCTTTCTCCTGGTCATAGCAATTGCTATTAGATTACGGTGACTGTCTACTCAGTTCAGACAGCTCAAATGGCCTGGATAGGTCTCTGATTTCTCCTTACTGCAGCTCCATCATTGGTATAGAACACATATATTCTGAGTTCTAAGAATTTGACAACAGTCTCACCTCTCATCTCACATCTGTTTTTACCATCTAATTTGTCAAGAATTGTCTGACCTCAGTTCAAGTCAGTGAAGGAATAAATGGAATGCTTTTCGTTGTAAAAATATTTCTTCACATACTTGACCCTATTATGGTCATTTTACATTACAGTCTTACAAGGAACAGTGTTTGGCAACAAGTCTGGATCACGCACTGGAATAGTTGTTCAAATCTGATAACCCTAGTGCCCAATGCTAGATGTGTGGGACTCACTCCATTTGCACTATGACATTGCTTTGTAGAACACTAGAGTTATGCACAGATTAGGCTAGATAAGGATTTTCTTGGCTATTTGTACTACTTCCACAGTAGCAATTTTTACTTGCTGGTCATGAAGACTTTACATTGAATGGACAAACACACTCCTTTGTAAATTTCTGAAACACTATAGATATGAATCGAGTCCCATGTCAATGACAAGTTTAATAGGAATTCTCCCTCTAGAGAACATTGTCTCAAATTGAGATAATGACTTGCTGACTGATTGCTATAGGCAAGGTGAATACTTCACTGCCTCTTGAACTGTTATTGAAACTTTCAGTGTTCTGATATTCCCAGCAATATTTCATTGATATTATGCTTAACAAGCCACATTCACTTCTTTGAGCAATAATTTTTATAATACTTTGACATAGCCTTACTAGCAAATGAGTAACAATCAGAGATCCTCTCCTTCATGCTAGTTAATGCTCAATGCAGAATTGACAGTTAGACACAATTTTGGATATATCAGCATGATATTTGGTCACCACACAGACATCTTTGTACTTGGCGAACACTTAAAGCTGTTCATTGATTTGTTTACTTATCTGCTCACCTGCACCCCCCAGACCCCCCACTACTTAAATATACCAACTCCGAGATCGCCATAAAGTGAAGACAATTTAAAACTTCCATTTCCGCACTCTACAGAGATCTCCATTGAAATGTTTGACGTTTTTGACATTTACGAGTCGACTATTACATTTTCGAATACATTAGTATTCGATAACATAATATAGACCCCACAGATAGTAGTTTTTTAACTCATAGCCTTAGTCCTCTGCACCAACTGTCAGTCAACAAAAAAGGCTCTTCCCTGAGAATATTCAGCATGTAGGAAACCACTGGTCTGCTAAATATTATGGCTTGTGCACATGCATTTGTGTCTTTTTCATTTTCTGATTGGACTGTCAGTCTCTGTTTTGGATAGAGTATACGCTACTAACATATTTGTTTTCTCAGAACATGAACTGCTTTTACATTAAGCCATTTGAGTCTCATCATCAGACATTCATAGTTTAGAAGAATTTAATCCAAAAAAGCTCAGCAGTATCAACAGTTTATTATTTATCTCTGGCTATAAATTGTTCATGCCCAACAGGCAAAAAGAATAGTGTGCATGTGCCTGTGTTCCTGTTATGCATTCTTTTTCAGCTTGTGAATATCTGTAGTTACTTACATATAATGTTCTAGAACAGACAGCAGCAATCTTCACTTTGCCATCAATCTGTTTCAAAAAAGCTGCTACAACACCATAACTGATAGCATTTGCAAGTACAGGTCTAAAAGAGAACAGGAGCCATTTTTGTTTGCAAAACATTACTTATTGGCACTCATATAGTAATTCACTAGTATGCAATTGCCAGGCTTTTCCTTGAAAGGTCAGCTTGCAAGTTTCCTAGTGATTCCCCTTTCCCTGTCATGGGGTAAAACATCAGAATTTGCATATATAAGTGCTGGAATTGTGTAGGATGTAGACCCCCACATGGGGGAGGGGGTTCAGTAGAGCTTGGCTCCTGGCAAAAATGCCTTTTCATTGAGTACGACCCTGGCAGAAACATGTTTCATAGGTTCATAGGTATGTACTAGGCTAATGACCCTGGGACCTTTACAAGCCTAGCCCATAGTAGTGCCCTGGCATTGTGCCTCCCGTTGTTAGTTCCCAGTGCCTCTATCAAGTAGATCCATTGGAATGATCCCGGGGTGAACTTTCTATTTCCCATCCGCTCATCAAGATTTCTCTTGAAGAGGGCCAGCGAGGTGCTCTGCTTGACATGTATGGGAAGTCTATTCCAGAGCATGGGCCATCTCTGGGTTATGAACCTGTCCCTCCAGCATGTTCTGTTGATTGTGGTAAGGCGGTTTAGGTCTCTGAATAATGAAGGTGTTATAAGAGATATGGGGTGGGGAGGGATTGGGATTTCTTTAGATGTAGCATTTTTAACAGAGCTGGGTCAGACATGGCTTTGTAAGACAAACAGAGATCGCCTCTTAGTAGACGATATGAGACAGAGAATAGATGGAGGTTTTTGAGTCTGTCCATGTAGGACATGTGTTTAAGGCCTAGGATCCTCTTTGTGAGGTACTTTTGTGGCCTGTCCAGCTGTTGCAGGTGTCTAGTGAGGTACATGCCAAATGGAGCATTTATAGTCTATGACTGGTCTAATGAGGGAAGAGTAGAGAGAAATGATGACCTCTTTCTTCCTGAATGCAAAACCATTGGTAATGAGATGTGCAACATAGAAAGACTTTCTGACCACAGTGACAATGTGGTGGTCGAAGGACAGGTTGCTGTCAGCCTGTGTCCCCATATCTCTTATAACACCTTCATTATTCAGTGGGCTCCCATCGATGTGGTAATTAGTGGCAACTGAGTTTTTCCCAAAGGGGATGATGATGCATTTTTTGGCATTAAGCTTAAGGCCATGGTTTCAACACCAGTCATTGGTCTCAGTGAGGCCTTTCTGTAGGATGTCTGCATCACTTGGGGAGTTACTAACGGCTCCCAGCTTGCAGTCGTCTGAGAATTTGGTCATCCAGAATCCCTCTGTGTTGGCCTGGACTTCTGAGATGTAGATGCCAAACAGGAGAGGACCCAGGACTGATCCCTGTGGGACTCCACTCATGACTAGTCAGTAGTTTGACTTGGAGTCTGCTACTTTCACAGTGTGGGGGGTCTATCTGTGAGTCAATTTGCAACCCACCTAATGATATAGGAGTTGATGCCTAGTTTGCTGAGTTTATCAATAATTCCTGAGTAAGGAATAGTATCAAAGGCCTTGGCCAGATGGAGGTAGGCTGTATGAACTGCCTTACCTTCATCCACCACTCTGGAAACTGACTCAAAGAAGTCAACCAGGTTGAGAAGGCATGATCTACCTTTCACAAAACCAAATTGCGTGGGATCTAGAGTTTGGAGATTCCCTATATCCTTGTTAATTAGGTCCATGATGATGTGCTCCATAGCTTTACATATCAGACTTGTCAGGCTAATGGGGCGATAATTTCCAGGGTCTGTAGTTGCTCCACCTTTATGGAGAGGGATGACTGTAGCAGTGCGCCATTCGGTAGGGACAAAGCCAGCGGTGAGGCTGTGAGTGAACAGACCACACAGATGTGGTGCCAGTTCACTTTCTAATTCATGTAGAACACAGCCAGGGATATTGTCAGGTCCCATGGAAGCTGTATTCTTGGCCTTAGACAATGTAGCTTTAACCTGTGCTTCAGTAATGCTTGGTGCCTGGCATTCATCTGGTATTGAAATTTGTTCTTTGGGAGGGGGAGTAAAGTTGGCACTGAATCTGTTGGCCAGTATGTTGGCAATTTCTGTTGGCTCAGTATAGGAGGTAACATTGTACAGTAACTCAGAGCAAATCTGGGTATTACCATGGAGATTCTTAATATAACTATAGAAGGCTTTGTGGTTGTTTTTAGTGTCTGCCACAATTCTGCCTTCATAGCTGGCTTTGGAGGTTTTGATGAGGGATGTCAACTTTTTGTTGAGGCTAATAAGGGAATTTTTCCATTCTTGAGACTTCACCTTTTTCTGCAACAGTGTCTTCCTTCTGTTGTAGAGTTTATTTATAGCAGGGGACCACCAGACTGGCTTCCTGTTTTTGGAAGAGAGGGCCTTGGTTCTATTGGGTATGGTTAGTTCCATGCATTTATGTACGTTTGTACAGTGCATTGCTGCATGATTCGGCAGTCATGCATCTATTTTCCATTGACATGGGTACTGTGAAGTTAGCCACCTCTGTTTTTAGGAGTCCAAAGTCATCTTTGAAGAAGATTTTTATGGTGGATACCTTTGCAGGGGGTGTGGGTGAGATGTGGATTTCCATGGTGATTAGTTTGTGGTCAGATCTAACCAGGGAGGAATTGACTACTGGTGTAGAGCAAACATTACCCTTGTTAGAAATAAGCAGGTCAAGGATGTTGCTTCCTCTAGTGGGGGTAAGAATGAGCTGATCTAGGGCATTGGAATTGATGATTTCCAGGAAGCACTGGGCCAGTGCATTGGTGCATGAGTATTTTTCCCAGCTGATGGAGAGGTAATTGAATTCACCTCATATGAGAGCGTTGGGTTGGATCTTAACAGTTTCCAGGGTACTTAGGAATGTGGAGTGAGAGTCTTGGGACATGGTTGGGGACTTATAGCAGGCTACGACTTGAATCGTCATCTTACCCAATGTTAGTTGTACCTGGAGTATCTCAGATGCATTATGCTGGGCTACTAGTCTGGTGTGTATATCCTTTATGAATATGGAGACACCACCATCTTTGGAGCTTTGGTCCATGTTCTGGGACTGAAAGGTGTGGAATGAGTTATAGCCAGGTAACACAGGAGTGCTTTCTGCTGCTTTAAACCAGGTCTCAGTTACAGCACAAATGTCGATGTTCTCCATTTTGAGGAGTGCTTCATTTTTCTGTTAATGAATTCTGATCATATTCCTGACATTTCTCTCATTTTAATTGCTCTTTTGGGAATCCTTCACATATGATGCACTGTGTTGTCAGAGATGCCACATATTCATATTTGTACCTTCATGGAATCATTGTCAGCTCAGTAAAGTCCCAGTGCATCATGGGAGACAGCATTCAATTTACATAGACATGCCCAGTCTGGCACCAGTCACAAAGATTATCAGTGATCTGACAACACCGCAGCAGGTATAAAATTGATTTTATTCTACTGAAATGCAGTATGTATTATCACCTACATGCAGTGTTGCTTCATGCATTATGATATTATGATATTTACTGAAACACTACAAATCTCTCACACCTTGATATACCAAAAGCTTTACAACACCTTATTAATCAGAACTAAGGGAACTAAGAGCTCAATTTGCCAACCACTCAAAAAAAAAAAAAAAAGAACCCTATAATAACTCACTCTCCTCTCTCTCTCTCTCTCTGTCACATCTTCATTTTCTCCACTTCTCTATGATTCTTTGAACACAAGCAGATGTGTATCAGCAGTTAGAAAGGTAAAGATAATTCCTTCTACTTTATAGCAAACTAATTTTGTATTCCTTCTCTCTACCTACTTCTCTTTTGGCCCACAAGTGTAAATTTTGCTAACAGTTAAACCACTCTGCTGAAACTAAATAAGCATTTCCAGTCAACGATTCTAAATATGTTGTAAAAACAGTATAGGTGGGTTTGCAATTGTTTCTGATTCTTGGCTATATTGCCTTAATCATATTGCCTAAGAAAGCTTTGGTAAAGGATGCTTGTGGTTAAAAGGAAGCTCAGCCTTAAATATGAAAATATTCAATGCAACAAGTCACTGCAAACTGTCATTAACAGCCCCCATACTGGTAATTGTTGTTGATGCAGCTATTTCTGCTGTCCTGTTGTTTTTCGTCCTTTCTGTTAAATGTTGGTATATTACCCAGATTTTCAGCAAACAATGTACCAAAGAATGTGCCATTACAGTAGCTGCGAAGCTGTATTGTTTTGATACATGTATTAGTTGCTGATCTGTGTAAAGACTGATTGTGATATTGCAGAAGGAAAAGGAATATTTTAATATGAGTGATTAGAAATAGGAAGATTGGGATTACGTTTTAGTGTGGAATTCTTAACATGATCACATCATGTTTTAAATAATAAAACGAACCACCGTTGGTTGAGTAATTACATATTTTTTTTCATTATTCACTCGTTTGTTTTCTTTATCTACTTGATCATATTCAAGATGAAAGGGGAGCTGAAATATATTCTGGCAAGCAATGTGCATATGACAGAAATAAGCTCTGGATGGAATACTGCCCAGTTACAGAATATGCTGATATACACACGCACACATGCATGTTTACATAAATATAGCAAACACACTTATGGACATTCTACAGTATCTCCATCTAATCTCCCTAATCAATAACCCTCATGGGTACGAGTGTACATGTGAACCCCTCACAGAAAGCATCTGAAATGGAAACTGAACTAGAAGGCCAGCACTGTGAGACAATGATGTTGACAATTGCACCACTGTATCACCATTTATTTGCTTATATATTTTTATTATTTTTTTGTTGCTGATGCACCTAGCAAAATAATTTTGGTTCCAGTTTTGTGTTAGAAGTAATAAATACTCTTCAGCTCCAGAATGAGAACATTGCAAATTGAGCAGACAAATAGAAATGACACTTGGAGTGTGGGGTCTCTGTGCTTTTCCAGTCACTTGTTGGATTAATTTAAATCAGAACCTGAAGGTCATAGTTTCATGATTGCAGCAGTAGTAATACTGAATCACTATAATACTAGACTACAGACACACACACACACACACACACACACACACACACACACACACACACACACACACACACACACAATATATATATATATATATATATATATATATATATATATATATATATATATATATACACACACACATATACAGTGACAGTAAGTGACACTCAGGTCAAGATCTAGAAAGCACAAAGTTTATATAAGTAATGAAAAGGTAATTTCTCTTTCCATAAATCAGTGGGCAAGACAACACGTCAACTCTGTCAAGACAAAATTTTCATCATGTAAAGAAAGACAGTAAAAGGAGCAGCCCTAAACATACTCAGAAAAAGTTGGTTTTAAACTGTATAATAGGCAAAATACAATTTTAGAGTGATTTAGAAACGTCATTAAGACACCATAGTATCAGGTATGAAAATACACACTGATGTGTTCTTCATTATTTTCCATTAGAGTTGCTTATTTTAGTGTGGAATTGTATTATTATAAGTATGGAGTGGGTAAAAAGAAACCTATTATTAGCCTTTAAATCATATAAAAGACAGTGTATATGGATTAATGTTGCAATTGACAGAAAATAAAGTATGCCATTTGACACTTTGAATATATAGCTTCAATAGTCTTAATTTGAAGAGTTAATGTTCAGGGTGTATTTTCAGACATTTTCAGAAGTGAAATATTTCAAGGAAATGATGCAAGCAGAATGAGTACTTCATGGTAGAAATTCCTGAAAAAAACAATACTCACAAAATTGCTCCTTCGCTGTGAACTAATGAATTTTGACTGTAGTGTTAGTGTAAAAAAGACAAAAGCTCAACTTTCTTCTGTAAGTTAAGACCCAGACAGTGGTTAATCCAAACCTGTCCAGTTTTCCTTCCATTCTCCACAGCAAAAAATTCAAAAGTTATGTCAGAAGTGTGAAACAGAGATAGAATAGGTATTTTAAACAGATGACGCTAGTGAAGAGGGAAGAATGTTAAAAGATCAAGAGATTCTTAAAAAATGAAATCCAAATAAATGACTGGATTAAAAAAGAATATTATTATTCAAAGATGTGAGAAAACACATCCCAAGGAGAAAAATAAATATTGTTAGCAGCTGTAGAATATGATAAAGTATCTTTTAAAAACTTCAAAAACTTACTGAATGCACAGCATAGCAATCTGAAGGTGACAAGCAGATATCTATCCCAAACTAGAGTTTTATTTGGGAGAGAAGACCTTTGCCTGCTATGTGAGGGGTTGCATCATCACATCCATTGCTACTTACCGTGGGTGCAATCAAGGTGATCATTACTTAGAGATAAAGCAAATACATAGCTTTACAAGCACAATACACACACACACACACACACACACACACACACACACACACACACACACACACACACATATATATATATATATATATATATATATATATATATATATATATATATATATAAAGCAGAATTCTGAAACACTGTGCTTGAATTTTTCCATTTGACCATTTGTGATTAAAAAAACAGCTGTCCACGCTAAGTATCGTTGCAAAATGTGGTTTAACAATTGCATTTAGCATTTCAACAGAAGTAATACCTTAATGATATAACTCAAATAAGTACATAATTAAAACTTTAGCAGTGATAGTAATAGAAAGGATAACTGAAAAAAAACATGCACCTGGATGTCTGAAACACAAAAATGCATATACCTATGGTATGTTTCTCCATGTTTATCATGCACACATGATGAGAATTTGTTGTTGAGATGAATACATGCAACCATTTGGGAGGTGTGAGAAAGCAAGATCAACAGAAATAAACAGAAAAAAAAACAGTCTGATATCAGTGACCTCCATGAGGAAGGTATACATTTGAACTCATTCCTAGTCTGTCTGTGGAAGTCCCGGGAATTCAAGAAAATAAAGTAAGTATTACATATTCAGAAAACTACCAAAATATAATTTCTTACAGACAAGCAGCTCTCAGTTTGGTGTGATTGGCTGTACACTTTGGACTTAGCTTCAGGATCTCATTCTAGGTGAGGGCGGAAGTTTTACCTAAAACACTGCTATTTGAGAGCAGCATCACTACTGTTCAGAAGAGATTGTTCTTTTCTTACAAAGCAGTAAAGTGAAGCCCTATCTTCTTGGTGCTGACATTGGGCATCCAACATTAATTAAAGTCAACCAAACAATATTTCAGGAAAAAGAGGGGGTTTGCTTCATGTTTTCCAAACAACCCCTCCTCAGAAAACCTGAGTATGTCCAGGTTGCCTGTTGATAAGTACGTGCATAACAGTTGTTGCCACACATTTCTATTATTTAGCATTGTGTTGGTTTTGTATATATAACTCTTTAAAATGTGCTGTGTGAAAAAAAGATTATTTCTTCTCTGCAGACAACCCAGCCACCATAGAAGGGCTGCATGGTGTTAAAATTGTGCCTGTTTTTTGTGTGAATAGAGTTAATATCTCAGATTTAGACAAGTCAGAAGACTGACAAATTAGAGGTAACTTCCCATTCGATAAACTGAAACTGCAACTGACATTAGGATAAAGGCCACCACACACACACACACACACACACACACACACACACACACACACACACACACACACACACACACACACACACACACACACACTGCATTCCAGACCAATGTTCCCCTTCATCCCTTATTTAATAGAATCAGATGTTATGTTTCTGTATCTTTGAAAAGGTAGATTACCCTAAAGAGATCTCCATCAACCAGTTTATGATTTTAGGGTTTATATTAGTTTATTGAGAACACATGATCAACACTTTAAAACATCAAGACCAATGTTCAGATGTCAGACATGACACACAAATTCCAAATGGTTCTACCATGTCTAATTAATGGAAAGAGCAAAGGAACACATTACAGGAAACAGGTGTGCTCCAACATTGCTCTAGTCTTATCATGGTTGAACTTTAAGCAATCAGAAGTTATCTAGTAAAGGACTAAATCAAAGCAATCTTCCAAAGCTAAAAAATTGGGTATGCTTTCTGGAGAAAAGTAGATATTTAATTGAGACTTGTCTGTATATGGCTGATTAAATATACTTTTCCCAACAATACTTCCACAAGCAGTAACATATATATGGTGAACAGCAAGTGACCCACAACTGAGGCCTGTGACATACCGCAGTCACATGAGTAGAAACATGATAAAGTATGATAGACACTACTTGTTGTGCATATCTTGAGAGATAAGAGGAAAACCACTCAAGGACAGTACCTACTAACCCACAATGCAATATCAGATGCTCAGTAAAAGACCTCTTAGAGACAAAGAAGGGTCAACAATGAAAATGATGCTGATATCTATCAGGAGACTTTTATCCATTCTAATGGGGATTGTCTCCAGGTTGTGGCTAGATCAAAACCCAGACTGGTAACCATATAAAAATTCACATGAAGTCAGATATGAATTCAGCTAAGCATAGACAACCTTCTTAATATGTTTTCATTTAAAGAAGGTTCAAAAACTTGATAATTGTCCAAATTTTTCACATCAACAGATGTATTCTTCAGAAACACAGTAATGAAAGCCTAATAATACATATGCGCATACCCTGGCCATCAGCTCAATATAAACAATAAAAAGAAAAACTGGATCTTCTACTTCAAGGCAAGATCACACCAGTGATGTGTGGCCAGGATGCAAACTATGTCAAATGTACAGTTAGAAAATTATTTTATGTTATGCAACTTACAAACAAGGATATAGCATCTAGGTCCAAGGAAGTAATTGTTCCATTGTATTTGGCATTCATAAGACCTATCAAGTACAATGCCCCCTTTCTTATGTACGTAACCAGACACATCCAATAAATGGAACATCTACAGTGGTTTCTCACTAAAAGAACACAGGGCATAAGTAACATGTCATGTGCAGACCACCTCAAGTCCCTATTCATGTAGTCTGTCACCTACAGGCTGTTGAGGAGAGAGCTATGACTGGCATACAAAGAATTGACAGACCCTGCCCTGACTGACCTCCTGCATATCCACAAAACAAACAGCACTGGAATTACCCATTCTAAAGACTTAAACCTTGCCTGTGGTATTTATAGGACCTGCTGGAAATACAGGTATGTATCCTAGAGACTACTCTTTCTGTGGTACAGGTTCCCCATCCAAATGAGACAGAGTTGTTCCCAAACCCAATTAAAGTGTAACTTGGACAATTGGATGGGGATCCGGAAATTCACCCCTGATTTAGCAACTATGTCTATAATGGACCCAGGCAGCCTGTAAAGGGATCACCTCCCAGGGCCCTACTTGTAGATGTTTCATCTCCCAAGCCCTGCTTACACTTATCATGGGTACCAGAACTAGTCAGAGATTTGTGATGCAAGGCTAGATTTAAAATGTCCCTTGTGGTTATTAGCCTAGTAAATACCTATGAACCTATTAACCAACAGATGAAGCAATGTTTGTAGGCTTGTCATAAAAATCAGCATAGTCAAGTTAAACCAATCATAAGTCTGGGTCACCCATCAATGACAGAAACTGCCATGGCCAATAGATAAATCCTGGAGAAAAGACCATATTTTTTGGAAATCTTGTTGCAAATAATTGTGCAACTTCCTTACATTCAACAGGGGGAAAATCTGTGGGTGGTGTGACAGGCTGGGCTACACACCCTGTCAAACATATAATAAAGTGCATCTGGACCAGTAGCAGCACAGATGTTTTTAGATATAAAAACAGCTTTCCCCAAGAGATTGCTGACTGAAATGCAATATAATATTCATACAGAATAAGTTTACCTTTATAAGGCATGATGTACCCTGTCTTAGTTCCAACTTCCATTCAAGCTAATGTATTGTC
Organism: Protopterus annectens; assembly: GCF_019279795.1. Classification (NCBI taxonomy): domain Eukaryota; kingdom Metazoa; phylum Chordata; order Ceratodontiformes; family Protopteridae; genus Protopterus; species Protopterus annectens. The sequence continues at coordinate 670,024,978 of NC_056744.1, forward strand.
ATCAATTTGTGGTCAAACCATGGTTCATGTAAAGGGGGAAAACACATTGCATGCACTGGCAATGATAATATTATATACCACTGCCAATGCATCTGGATCATGAGGTCTGACCTCCAATGAGGAACCAGTGAAACACTGGGTATGAGATGTCTCACTTTATTGTCTTAAAATTCCTGTATTGGACCAGGTCTGTACCAAGAGTCTGAGACAAGAAAAGGCTGAGATTTTAATAGACCAGGTAGTCATGTAGCCAAGGCTATGTTCCAGCAACAATTCCATAATGTCAAGATCAAAATGGAAACTAAAATGGAAAAAAAATCACAAATGAGCTCTACTTTTTTAGGTACAGAGGTAAAATGCTAGGCTCTCAGTCTACAGACTATTACAAGCTTAGCCAATAATCTGAGGTCAAAAATCAAAACCTGTATTCCGTATCTCTTAGATAAAGACATTAATCATTATGTCAACCTCACCCATAAATGTGTTGTCAGAAATGGGATTTGAGCCCATACCTCCATTTGAAAATTAGAATATCCTTACACCATTGAAGGAGCTTAAACCTTGAATCTGGTGCCTTAGACCACTCATTCATCCTGACTTTAAATGCATTGCTCTCACGTCTCCAAACTATTATAAACCTAGCCAATATTTAGAGGCCAGAATTAAACCCTGTACCTTGCATTTGTGAGGTAAATACCATAACCATTATGCCAATCCATACAGTGCCACATCATAAGAACCATTTTTATATCACTCATCTGTTTTGTCAGTTTCTGATTTTGCAGTCTTTCTACACTGCATTCTCAATAAAACTGCATGTTATTTTCTTGTGATATTTTCACAACATTTTGCATTATATGCACAGCATTTGGCAGAGGCAACTCACTGAGTGGGACAGGAGTTGGTTATATCAAAGACATGAATTCTCATTACAGTGTCAAAATCTATAAAGAGTACAACACAACCTTAACCAGCCTGGTTAGTAATTTTATTCACAAATGTTTTATTTTACATGGTTTAATAAAGCATTATTTGGGACTGCATTTTTGAGTCTGAAAAGCACAGTTTACTCAATTATTCTTTCAAGTCTTACATTAAAATGTTCCTTAAAATGCTATGTCAAAGATGGGTACTAAAAAAATCAAAGTAAACAAAGTAATGAAAAGGACAGATAGACTGCTAATAGTCTTAAAACAGGATAGCCAATACTTTGATCACATGCCAGGACAGAGAGAGAGAGACAGAGACAGAGAGAGAGACAGAGAGAGAGAGAGAGAGAGAGAGAGAGAGAGAGAGAGAGAGAAAGAAATCTCAGTAAGTGATCCTATCGTCATAGGTGTCTCTCAAAAGATGTCAGATGAAAGTCAGGAACTTTGACTATAAAACTAATTCATACAGCATGGCAATTCCCTACCAGGCCATTTTGGAGTAACACATTTCACAAAATTAATAACCAGTTACAATGATGCTGTAACACGAGCAAGCATCAGAACTTTATTGGTATTGGTTCCATCATAAATGACTGTGGTCTACAGGTCAGTGTTACACATTTAGATTTTTACTGTAGATCATAGTGTCCAGATGGACAAACAGTAAGTTAAAAACACATATGCCAGTGTTATTCCAAATGACTGCATGGCAGAATATGGTCTTGCAAGAATCTGACAAATTGGATACTGTAGACTCTCTGGTGGAGTACTTCTCAATTCAAATTATACATATAGGTGTTTATGCAACCTTGCACCTTATTTCATGCACAAAATTCAGATGACATAAAAGTAAGAAAAATCATCTCCACCTTAGAGAATACATTCATTCTAGAAGACATAGATCCATCACAGACTTTCCTATTGACAATATCCACCAACTTTATAAAAGGAAAAAATGACTTTATCCCAGCAAAATTGAAAAAATTAGCAACATAAAACTGTAGTGAAAAGCAACTTACTAAGTCACACAAGAAGTTCTTCAATAAAAAAAAAATACTAGGTGACGTCAGTATCAATTTCTTGCACTTAATTTCCAACTCCCCTATATCTAGCATGAACTTATACTGTTTCACACAACTAATTAAGAGCCCTACATATTATAGCAAGACATAACATTACTTAATAGACCAGATTCTACTATCAGGTCCTAGCAAATGCACCACCCCAGGTTGTCAAAGGAAAAATATACTTTAAAAATGATCAAAACACAGTAGGTTCAGGTTAAGGCACTTTAATCTTGCAGCAAGGAGACAAAAACGTGCTAATACAGAGTTTGTCTAACCAGAAACAGGAAATACTTTAATTTTTATACATTCTCAAACTAGTTATGGCCTACCAAGCTGACGTAACAGATTACCACCTTTTTCATCATCATCTGCTGACCATCATTCCCATGAATTTCTGCTGATTTATCAATTTTTATGTGAAACTTCCTGAGGAAAACAACATGGCCTTGATTACTCCCAGTTAGATACATGTTATGTTACCATTCAAGGTACTATGGCTAATTCAAGCACAATGCTAGCAGTTTATTTCTCTAATAATCCTTTGTCTACTTTATCTCTAAGTTACTGCAGCTGCACATGTTCTCATTCTTCGAACAGAACTGATTGTCTAAGATCATTACATTTACAGAATATAGTATTGCTCATTCATTCGTTCCTGACCTAGCAGATAAGCACCTGCTTCTCAAGTACATTTCCAAAAGGTATAAACATGAATATTGCTGTGCTAGCAGTTACTATGTCAGAGGGCAACTTGCAAGTTTCAGAAAGCATACTGCAGTTTTCAAAAAGCATCTTTTTCAGTCTCTTATGAAACTCAATTTATATATAACACAGTGCATGAAAAATAGAATGAAAATCATATTAAATCACTTGATTATTAATTGGCATTAAGCATACACACATTAATACATATTTTTCTAACATTTCCCTCCTGTTAATACTTTCTAGTTCTATTTTCAAAAAAGAATAAACAGTTTGCTTCTTTTCCTAACCTCTTCCATTCAGGATTTGCAGTTAAGAAAGTCATTCAGTTTAAACTTTTATGAAAGTGTTTCACATTCTAGCAGCTCTTCAAATTCAGTACTTTGATACATAGTCTCAGATACTGATATATCTATGAATTCTTTGATTAATTTTTTCATGCAGGGGATTCCACAACAAACACAAACTCCTATTAGGAGTAATCCTACCCCAATGGCAATCAATATGTTCATTAAGATGGAACCCCACCCCCCAAATACATTCTGGAAAAAGTCTGTCAGAGGGTTTGGGCCTGGTTTGGTCATGGCCGACACTTGCTGAATCACCTCGAGATGATCTTTAATTTCGTGCTGATGATCAGGAATAAATGCACAGCATTCTTCTTTGATTAAAGCGCACGTCCCACTCCTCGCCGCTAGGGTGAAGTCAAGAGCCATTCGGTTTTGGAGTACTACAGTTCTCATGGCATTCAGTTCATTAGTTATCAGTTCAAGAGCAGAAAAAGTCACATTACTCATTACTTCGAGAAGTTTTGACAGTTTTTGCAGCTCCCATATCGATTTAACTGCACCATATGCAGGTAATATACCTGCCCAGGATATGACAGCATCACTCAGTTCCATGTGTGCAAGTTTGGTTCCCACATTACGATGGTCTTTCCAGCCTGCTTCGATCTGTCCCACTGGATTCTCAGGTTTCTTAACAGTCTTTTTGGTCACGTCTCAGGTATTTCGAATGTTTCCCTGAGGCAAAACTGCAGTGTGTCGGATGGCCGGAACCAGGTACCCCAAAAAACAACTGCCAGACCAATTCTCGGGTAACCATTTATATGCTTTTTTGCCACACACAAAATAACAGTCCTCTACTATAGTTGTTACTTTGTTATGAAATGACTGCCCTGCATGAAACATTTTCCTATTTTCTATTACAGATAACTGTTTAAAAAGTACAGGATTACGTTGTACCTGATCAAGAGTCTTATGCATAGATTTCAAAAATGGGTCATAATCTGTACTACAAGATCCACTCAAATCGTTTGGTTTTCTATAACATTTATACTGTACTGTAACATTACACTTACTCCATCCCACTTGGATGATGTCATTTTTGTAAAAACATACAATTCCTTTTTGTGTTACAGGCAAATACAGTGCTACCTTATCATGTGCTTTAATAACAACTGTGTCAAAAACCAGATTTTCCCAGGTCTCATTGACCCCTAGGGGGATAGCAGTCATCAATAAACCCCCGTATGCTGTTGGTATGGCCATACAGACCCAGCAGTTCGAAACATTAAAAGTCTCAGCATACACACGTGTAATTGCCTGATAAGTGTTAAAGTTCGGATGCCAGTCTATGTTTGGTTCATTACGTCTAATCAGTTCAACTTTTGTGGCAGGAAAAAGGAGTGGCCACAACAAAAAGAACAGTGTGATTAGCATAGCTATTAAAATGATCATACAAGTTTTCTGAGGTTGCTCAATGTCTCTATTCACTCTGTACCTGGCCATTATGTTCTCATTGTACAACAGTAACAAAGTTTTTGTCCAATTCAACGTTCTTAACCAGTTTACAGTGCGTCAAATGAATCCAGGAAGCGCGCTCTGCAATCTTGACTGCAGTGGGTGTTGACAGTAGTACCTGGTATGGTCCTTCCCACTTCGGAGAACTCCAATTCTTTCGCTTCACAATCTTCACCCAGACCCAGGTGCCTGGGGCTACTGGTGCTTCCGATTTTGGCTGTTCTTTATCTGAAACAGAATTTAACTGCAAAAGTTTGTTATTCAAAAATCACCTCATATACCCTGCAAGTGAACTGTCAGCCTCTTGCTCTGCAGACATGAGAGGTTTCCACTGATGTGTATAATATGCCCGCCCAAACAAAGTTTCAAAAGGAGTTAATCCCTTTGCATTTGGAACAGTTCTCATGCTCAACAGTGCTAAAGGCAAACAGTGCACCCAGTTCTTCTGTGTCTCGGTCATTAACTTCCTAAGCTTGTTCTTCAACACCCCATTATGCCTCTCTACTAACCCTGCAGATTGGGGGTGGTAAGCGCAGTGATTTTTTAATGATATCCCAAAATAACGACTAAGTTGCTGTACTGTTTGGTTCACGAAATGTGTACCGTTATCACTATAAATATTTTCCGGTATGCCAAATCTGGGTATAATTTCTTTAACAAGGACCTTTGCAACAGTAGCTGCATCTGGATTTTTAGTTGGAAAAGCTTCTACCCATTTGGAAAACATATCTATAATGATAAGGCAATACTTCTTATTCTCGCATTATTCAATTCTATGAAATCCATACAAATAGTATGAAACAGATACGGTGGTGTAGGGAAACTCCCTTGCTTAGGCTTCAATGCCCCTTGTGCATGATGCTTGTTACAAACATGGCATGCTGCACAGAAATTGTTTGTGTAATTTGTAAATCCATAGGTTGTAAACACTCTATTCACTAACTGTACCATCCCCCCTGTTGACACATGGCTCTGCCCATGGCTCAACAAAGCTGCATATCTAAACAAGTTAGATGGCAAAATTGGTTTCTTTTCCTTGGAGATGTACAGACCCTTTTCAAGGATTGCTCCTCATTTTATCCACTTCTGTTTTTCTACATTTGTAGTAGGTGTCTGCATTGTTTTTAACATTTCTAAATCTAAAGTCTCAGAGGGTTGTAATTCCTCACTCAAAAGAAAAGCTTCTGAGGCTGAAGCTGCTTGCTTCACAGCTGTATCAGCCCGCGCATTACCTTTTGGAATCCTATCCTGTTGCTTGGTATGAGCTACACATTTGCAAATAGCTACTTTTTGAGGTAACTGAATAGAGTCTAATAGATCTAAAATAAATTGCGCATGATTAATTGGTTTACCAGTAGATGTTATCATTCCTCTATTTTTCCACTGCTGCGCAAAAACATGTACAGTAGAAAAAGCATACTGACTGTCAGTATAAATGTTCACTTTCTTACCTTTTGCTAAGGTACATGTCCTTGTCAAGGCAATCAACTCTGCCGCTTGTGCAGATAAATTGTGTGGTAAAGATTTTGCTTCTAAAGTTTCAGTTTCAGAAATGACTGCATACCCCACTAGGATCTGTCCTGTAGGACCCCTCCTGCATGAGCCGTCCACATAGTATGTCACCTCGGCATCATCCAAGGGAACATCTGTAAGGTCTTGTCTAGGTAATGTCTTTTGCTCAATCTCCTGCAGGCAGCAGTGCGGTTTGCCATCTGCAGGGGTTGGGAGCAAGGTTGATGGATTCAAAGTTGTGCATCGTTCAATTGTCATATGAGGTTGGCTCAACAGTATAGTCATACAGGAAAGATGTCTAGCAGGAGAAAGATATGCTACTTTTTCTTGCAGTAAAATAATTGTGACTGCATGAGGCACTCTCAATGTGAGAGGGTGGAATAACACTACTGAGGCCGAAGCTTGCACTGCCATTGCAGCTGCAACTACTGCTTGTACACAGTGGGGCAGGGACCACGCCACTGGTTCTAACTGTGATGAGTAGTAAGCTATGGGGCGTTGCTTGTCCCCATGTTGCTGTGTCAATACTGATGTCATATAACCCTGCTTACAGTCTACAGTTTGAATAAATTGCTTATGATAGTTTGGTAATCCTAAAACTAAGGATGACGCTATCAGTTGTTTCAGCTTGCAGAAAGCTGCTTCTGCTTCTGGTGTCCATTGTAATAAATCCTGTGCTGCCATCGGCTTTTTGAATATTAAATTGGCCAGTGGAGCAGATTCCAAAGCATAATTTGGTATCCAGCTTCGACAAAAATTAGTAGTTCACAGGAAGGACATCATTTCCTTCTTGGTAGTTGGTCTAGGTGCCTGTAATATTGCTGTTTTTCTATCTTCGTCTAATATTCTACCTTCCTTGGATATTACATATCCCAAGTACTTAACTTGTTTTCTCCAAAGTTGTAGTTTGTCCTTGTTTACTTTGTGACCTTGAGTAGCTAAAAGCTGTAATAATGCTATAGTGTCCTCTTTGCATTCTTGCTGGGTGGGGGCTGCCAGCAGAATGTCGTCTACATAAAGTAAAATCTGACTACCACTTGGTGGGATAAATCCCGCCAGGTTGCTTGCCATTTCTTGTGCAAATATTGTTGGATTTTCACAATATCCCTGTGGTAATCTTGTATATGTATACCGCTTTCCCTGAAATGTAAATGCAAACCAATATTGGCTGTCAGGGTGTATCGGTATCGAGAAAAATGCATTACTAATATCTACCACAGAAAAATATTTTTGCTGAGGCTTTAAATCATTCAGTAAGTTGTGTGGGTCTGGCACCGTCGGTGCCCTGGGTATAACTGCATTATTTACAGCTTGTAAATCTTGGACCATACGCCATTCCCGTTTGCTTTCCTGACAGGAAATAAGGGTGTATTACATAGTGAATCAGGAGATTCTATTAAGACTCCTTCCTTAAGTAAGGCTGCTATTATAGGTTTGATTCCTATCTCTGCATCCTTTCTCAAGGGATACTGTCTTTTCTGGGATCTAAATGCTGACTTTGGCGTAATAGTAACTGGTCCTGCTGTTCGTATAAGTCCTACATCTGATTTCCCTGTTGACCAGAGAATGTCTGGTATGCTTTGCAAGGCTTTTTCCTCTTCTTCTAATAAGAGTAACACTCAGCTATTCCCACTAGCCTGTGAGTGTACAGCTGGGTGTGTCTGTGTTATCCAATTCAATTTCTGTTTTTGTACTCCTTGTTCGGAGAGTTCTAATTCTGTCTGCTTTTCCCACCCTGTGACTTTTTCACCTAAGTCTGCCCACTTCAAATTTCTATTCTTAGTTAAGCTAACATGTGGCAATTGATTAGATTTGTAAAGTGCTAAAAATTCCTGGGGCAATGAACAGCTTACTACACTGTTTCCTTCTGCATCCCAGTACAAATTTCGTAACACTAGTCTGTTTGCATGGTTCTGAAACAATTCCTGCTCATAATCTTTATCAAGTCCTGGTCCATTACAATAATATAGAGTACAATGCAACAAATGCTGTTTGTCAATGTCGAGGGAGGGGGACTTACTGATGGCTACGTTCATCAGTTCTTCGGTTACTGCCCCTGGACCAGTCGTAACTAAGTCCTGGCTGTACCAATAATATGTCTCACCCTCCGGTTGCACTACAAAAGTATCCATTTGTCGCTGTGCTTCCATACCCTGCATGGTTGGAACTACGGCTATGCCAAATATCTGCATTAAGTCTCTACCCAAAAGGTTTACTGGGCATTTTGCAGAAACTACAATTTTACTTTTCTGGGTCATCCCTGAAACGGGGTCTGTTATCGCTATGTCATGGGAGAGTGGCTCCCGATACAGCTGTCCATTAGCTGCCTTCACTAGTATATAATCTAGTGATTCTGAATCTTCTGGTAATTTGGAAGGGTGTATCAGGGTCTGTGAAGCCCCTGAGTCACACAAAAATTTGACTTCCCTCCCCTCTACCAGAAGCGTCACTTCCAGTTTTGTATCTGCTAAGTATAGCTCTAGGCTCAATAAATCTAAGTCCAAAATTTCATTTTCTTCAATGTCTGCAAATTCATGTACATCCTCTACCCCTTCTGTCACATCCTCTACCCTTGCTATCACATTTGCACTTGTCCTTTCCTGTTTATTTTCATTCATTGATTCCTGACTATCATATAGTCATTCTTCATCTTCCTTATTTTCTGTAGTCACCTTCTTATTTAGCCTGCAATCCCTTGCTAAATGTCCTTTTTTCCCTGCATTTAAAACATTCACCTTTTTTCTTTCTTTCTTTCTTCAAAATCTTCTGATCGCTTGTCAGATTGCTTATTTCCCTGGGCATTTTTATTACCCTTTCTCCCAGTTTGTACTACAAATACTTCTGACCCATCTTCTGCCGAAAATACTTGAGTTTTCTTTTTCTTTTTACTATTAAAATGTCTCTCTGCATGTCTAGCATATTCAAGTAATGGCTGCAGTCTACTTGTACGATGATCTACCGTGTGCTTTGTAATAAAGCTGCTAATGGGAGTTATACTACCCTTCAAGAATGCATTCTTTAGCTGTTGTTCATATGAGGAGTCTTGTGTCTGGTTTTCTGGTATCTGCATTCCGCAGTGGCTATTAAAACATTCTAACAGTCTAGCATAATATCTATCAACTGTTTCACCTTCCTGTTGAATGCAATGATTAATGCAAGTCCAATCAGCCCTAGGCTTCCACTTTTCAGAGATTCGGTCTGTCAGACCTTTCACTCTGCCATCCAGTTCTGCGTTAGTATGTGGGTGTGGTTTAAGCTGTGTGTCACGAGGATTCCAGTCGCCACTGATCATGTGCCAATCTGGACATACAATTTGTCTGACTACTTTCTCTACTTCTTCTCCATTCAAATGGTAACTTAATCTCATACCCTGTAAGTCTTCTAAAAATTTTCGAAAATTCACTTTCGGATGGGGAATTCCCTCTGTGGCTTTCTGGATATCTTCCGGTGTCCACGGTCTATAAACTAAAAGAGTCGGATCCTGTCCTGCCTGTCCTGCCTGAGGATTTGGTACTTCTATGAGTGGACCTATCTCTTCTTCACTCATAGCCTGTGATTTTCTATTTATTTCACATAATTCAATCTCGCTCCTCAAGTCGCGTGTTCGAGACCTTGTCTCGATAGGATCCCTGACAAATGGTTTTGATGCTTGTCCACTCGCTTCATATTCTGGTAAAGGAAGCGGAGGGGGTGAAGGAGAGGCCGTTGCTATTACCAAGTTATTATCTTCTTTGTCTAAAAACATCGTTTTTGAATTCTTTATTTTCTGTTCCCTGCGATTTGCTTCCTCAAGCCACCTATGCACCTGAGGGACTCCTAATTGTCGTTGCTTTTTTAATTTACCTTTTGCGTCTGTTTTAATTGCCTGACAAGTTTAATAAGTGCGAGTTTATCTAAATTACCATCGAATTTATACTTATCAACCCATTTTGTATAATACTTAACATTGTCGGCACGCTGTAATTGCATATACTTCACGTCTTCAGTTAGGGGCGGGTCTCGGGAGCTTTTCGTACACTGATTTCCCATTGTTGCCTTAGCTAAGCTGTAAATTGTTACTTAACCCTTTTTATCATGTGGTACCACAGTTCTATACCTTTTCACAGTTTATCTAGAATAACTGCCTACCTATTCTGTTTCCCTGATCTATGACAAAAACAGTAACCCCTTTTTCTGTCCCTGATCTGCACATACAAATCTTCCTGACAAAAAACAGTTCTGTAATTAGTCCCTGATCTTAAAACAGAAATAAGGCAATTCCTCCTTACCTGACCCTCCGTGAGTTGATCCACCGGATCATTGACTCGTCCTCTAATCCCAGATCAGAAACAGTGGCTGCCCTCTTTCGAACAACAATTCAGTCGGAGGTCTTTCAAAACAGAAGAGCCGATTTGGCCTCTTCTCCGTATGGATGCATGCCACCGGGCCCAATTCTGACCTAGGCCTAGAGCGAGAGGTACTTTCCGGTCCGAAGGACCAAACTGTCAAAGGAAAAATATACTTTAAAAATGATCAAAACACGGTAGGTTCAGGTTAAGGCACTTTAATCTTGCAGCAAGGAGACAAAAACGTGCTAATACAGAGTTTGTCTAACCAGAAACAGGAAATACTTTCATTTTTATACATTCTCAAACTAGTTATGGCCTACCAAGCTGACGTAACAGATTACCACCTTTTTCATCATCATCTGCTGACCATCATTCCCATGAATTTCTGCTGATTTATCAATTTTTATGTGAAATTTCCTGAGGAAAACAACATGGCCTTGATTACTCCTAGTTAGATACATGTTATGTTAACATTCAAGGTACTATGGCTAATTCAAGCACAATGCTAGCAGTTCATTTTCTAATAATCCTCTGTCTACTTTATCTCTAAGTTACTGCAGCTGCACATGTTCTCATTCTTCGAACAGAGCTGATTGTCTAAAATCATTACATTTACAGAATATAGTATTGTTCATTCATTCGTTCCTGACCTAGCAGATAAGCACCTGCTTCTCAAGTACATTTCCAAAAGGCATAAACATGAATATTGCTGTGCTAGCAGTTTCTAGGTCAGAGGGCAACTTGCAAGTTTCAGAAAGCATACTGCAGTTTTCAAAAAGCGTCTTTTTCAGTCTCATATGAAACTCAATTTATATATAACACAGTGCATGAAAAATAGAATGAAAAGCGTATTAAATCACTTGATTATTAATTGGCATTAAGCATACACACATTAATACATATTTTTCTATCACAGGTACAATGTCAGACTATATATTGGTGACCATCTCCCAATCTGTACAATCAGACATCTCAAGACATTCACTCAAATAGCATGTTTATAAAGCAGCACATAATCTGCCCAAGTTGAACCCAGAAATATTCATTGCTACCCAGCATCTATCAGTTGGAATATCCCAAAAATCATCACCTTAGATGATGCTGTAAATGAATTCAGTACAACTTTCCTAAATATCTTAAATAGTCTTGCATACCCCAGAAGGAACAGACTAAAATCAGATGATGCAATCTGGCTATCCAAAAAGTGTAGAATGCTAATGTAAAATAGAGAAAAAGCATGGCAAGAACAGCAAAAATATAAAGCATCACAATATCTTGAAAATGTCAGAATGCTCTGCAACTGTACTAAAGTAAATGAAGACAACTTTCAGAACAATAGTAAACATAACCCTAAAAATTCAGGTGAGCCTTTAATGAAATCCTACATACTGGACAAAAACTCATCTCTAGCTGTTCTCCCAGTAACTCACCACTTGAAACTGCAATAGAATTCAACTCTTTTTTCATAGATAGTATAGCGTTCCTCACCAAGGACTTACCCATATCTAATCCCAACCCTGCCCAAAGGCCACATATCACAACATCCACTTTCACCTTCAAATCTGTATCTACATCCCGTATAAAAATACTATTAAACAAACTTAATTCTCTACTTCATCTGATAACCTTCCAAGCAAGTATCTTAAAATAGCAGCCAATAGCATTGCCTGTCCTGCCTCAGTCCTTATATCTTGCTACATAAAGGAAGAATTCAACAGACATAACCAGCTTTATACCTACAGCAATCTTATTCCCCGTCTCCAAAATACTTGAAAAATATATTCAAAAAATTACTAAACTACCTTCTGCAGCAAAACCATTTGTCCCCTACACAAGACACAGCTTGTGTTCCTCCCATGATACTAACACTGCACTTGTAACCTTTGTAGATACTGTCATGAAAGGTACACATAACAGCTAACTAGTCTCCTCATTTCTAGACCTGTGTAAAGCCTTCAACACAGTTTGTCAAAGCAAACTTCAGCTTCAGATGTGCTCACTAGGTCTATCTCAACCCACCTGTCTATGATTCAAAAGCTCCTTATCCAATAGGTTTCATTCAGTAAAATGTCACTGCACCCCCTCTCCATACCTTTCAGTCACCACTGGTGTAAAAAGGTTCTATCCTTGCTCCTCTCCTCTTGTAATACTCTTACCAACACTCTTCACACATCCACACAACAGGCTTCCCTAATACAATATGCAGATGACTCCACACTCATACACCTATCAGACAATCTGGCACATCTCCAAAAATTTACTTGTGGAAGCTTTAACAGCCACTGAAACATGGCTTTGTAACTCACAACTCATGCTCAATCTCCTCTCATGAAATTCACCTCTCTTAATAATATAACTCATAGCAAATTATTAGGGATGATAGTGGATGATGATCTTAAATTCAGTCTGCATATACAAAATTGCACAACCACTCACCGAAAACTAGGGATGCATTACAGAGCAGAGGCAGAAGCTTTCTCACCAATGCAGCTAAAACTACACTTGGCTCTATGTACCTCCTACCCTCACTACTTTATGGTGCTCCTATCCTTGTTAACCTCCAAATATCACTAAAATCATAACTTAAACAATGCTATAATAAAGTGGCTGAATTTGCAGCAAGTACCCCTTTCAGATCCCACCATTGAATAGTACTAAAAAGTCTAAACTGGTTAGAAAGAATAGTTATTAAAATCTTACGATAACCATAGGTGTCCTTCTCTTCCATGTTGCAGTATTCTTAACCTTTGGGGTTTCCCTACCTAGGCGATCCAAACATCTGGCCAGTATACAAAAGACTTTTGCTACTGCATGGTACATGTGACTGCACATAGCAAGGCAGGCAACGTAGGCCATAAAGGTGACATTAGCACATACCTTTCCTCAGAACTGAATGCCCCAATCATAACACCAGTCCAAGGATATGAGGTAAATCACATAATCCAGAAAATGGCAAGCACCAGGGGAGTAGGCGGATGGGATAGAATACTGCAGCATGGAAGAAAAAGGCATCTATGGTTATGGTAATATTTTACACAACTATTCTATGTCCTTCTATTCCTATGTTGCAGTATTCTTAACCTTTGGTAGAGTACCAAAGCTCATTGAAAGGAGGATGGAGCAGAGGAGGTTTATCTGAACCCATGCATGATTGCCCTAGCAAATTCCACTCTGGACCTGGAGATAGTGTCCAGTTTGTAATGTTAGGTGAAGGTATGAACAGAAGACCATGTGGCTGCTTCCAAAATAAGACCTCTGAAAAAAAACCCTGAAGAGGCTACTGCTCTAGTGGAGTGAGCCTTCACAGAGGCAGTGTCTTTCCATGGGAGACATAAATGTAAGAAAGAGCCCTAGAGATTCAAGCAAGTAGAAATAGTCTATTTGGAGACAGGTTTTCCAAGCACTCTGGGGTGGGAGGAGACAAACAGTTGCTCAGATTTCCTAACAGGTTTGGTTTTGTCCATGTAAAAATGGAGCTGTCAGTGCACATCCAAGGAATGAAGTACCCTTTCACTAGGGATTTAGAGTTAGGAAAAAATGTGGACGGATGAATAAATTGTTTTAGGGACAAGTCATTAATCACCTTGGGAATAAAGGAAGGGTTAGTAAGGAGAGATACCATGTCCTTGTGGAAAATGAGAAAAGAGTGGCAAGCCATAAGAGCTTGAAGCTTAGAGACTGTTCTGGCAGACGTGATGGCTACTAACAGGATTGCTTTCCAAGTACAACATTTTAAGGAAGCTGATGATGTAGGCTCAAAAGGAGCCTGAGTGAGCTTTTCCAGGACAACATTAAGATCCCAGGGTAGAGGAGTAGGTTTCCTAGGAGGTCTAATGTGAAGGAAGTCTTTGAGGAAGAGGTTAACTTCCAACCTATAAGCTCGAGGAGGAGATAAAGGCAGACATGCTGAGATGGCTGACAGATAGGCTTTACGGGCTTTAACAGTAGGCAAGCCAGCCTTAAGTAACTCACACAAATATGAAAGAACCACTGGGATGTCCACTGAAAATGGATCTAGGTCTTTCTTTTGACACCAGATAGAGAACCTCTTCCATTGGGATAAATAGGATCTCCTACTATTAGGTTTCCTGGCCTCCTGCAGGATTAGAAGCACATTCACAGAAAAAATGTGTCGGAAAGGGATAAAAAGTCTATCACCCACAGAGTTAGATTCAGGGAAGTCAGATGTGGATGGATGAGTGACTTCTTGTCTTGTGTGAGAAGCTCCACCCTGTCAGGTAACTTGTGATTATTGCCTTTAGCTAAATGCAGAAGAAGAGGGAATCAATGCTGTCTTGGCCAAAAGGGAGTGACTAGCAAGATTTTTGGCTTGTCCTGCTCTATCTTCAGCAGGACCTTTTAGATAAGTAGCAAGGGAGGATGCATAAAGAAACATCCCCTTTCTTGACAAGGATATGGCATCCACCTTCCATACCAGAGGGTCTGGAACTCTGGTGCAAAACTTTGGAAGTTGTCTGTTCATGAGGTAGGCAAATAGATCTATTTGTGGAGTACCCCACCAGTGGAGAATATCCAGAAACACATCCCTGTGAAGCATCCATTCCTGGGCTTGTGTCATGGACCTGCTTAGAGTGTCTGCCATCACATTTTGAGCTGAAGGAATATAAACTGCTTGCAATGAAACCTTCACCTGAGAGGCAATCTCCTAGGCTTGAAGGGTCAAACTAAAGAGCAGGTAAGACTTAGTGCCCCCCCCCCCCCTCAGTTTGTTCACAAACCATAGAACTGTAGTGTTGTCTGTGAATTACTTCAGGGGTCCTGGGAGTAGGGAGGAGAGAAAGGCTTAAAGGGCTAGGATCAAAGCCGTCATTTCTTTTACATTGATACGTTGTTTCTTGATAGAGGGAGACCAAAGACCCTGGACTTTTAGTCGACTCAGAGTTGTTCCCCACCCCAGGTCTGAGACATTTATGTAGAGTTCCTGAACTGGAGTTGGCTGTTGAAAAGGAAGCCCTGGATTCAGTTGAATCTGTTGAATCCACCATTACATTTTTCTCTTTATACAAGGGAGAATTGGGAATAAGAATTCCAGGGGATGGGCATGCTGGCTCCAAAGTGTTCTTTAAAACTGATGGATTTTCTGCATGTGAAGTCTGGTTTGGGGTAGCATGGGAATCAGTGATCTCATAAACCCTAGTATGCGCAAGAACACCCTGGCAGAGATGAAGGTTAAGGGGAGTAGGTTGTCAAAGTAGTGGAGCAGAGCTTCCACTTTTTGAGGAGAGATGAAAGCCATCATCTGATCTGTTCTTAGTCTGCATCCTAGGAAAATCGGATCCTGGGAAGGATTGAACGAGGACTTGCTGGAGTTTATGGTGATCACCAGGCCTTGAAGCAGGGAAACAGTGAAAGCTAGTTTTTCTTTTAGAGTGTCTTGGTGGGCTGCTTGAATTTGCAGGTCATCCAGGTAAGGTTAGATCAGTATTCATTACAGCCTGCAATGACAGAAGCTAAGCATTTTTAGAATGCCCTTGATGCTGTAGAGAGCCCAAAGGGAAAAGCACAGAACTGAAAATGACAGGAAGCAACAGAAAAGTGTAAAAACTTCCTGTATTGTGGAAGAATGGGGATATGCAAGTATGGATTGCCAGGTAGACACAGACTACCTGGCCTGTATTGAAAGGTGGGGTATTGGGCTGGGGGTTGCTGGGATCTGGAAGATCCCTGTCTATGAGCCCCATTCTTACAGGGAGGAGGGGAACTGCATTGTTTTCTTCTGACAACTTGTGTCTTGGAAGGGTAATTTCTATGGCATTTAGGGACTGGGACACAAAGAGTTGTTTCAGTTCCTTAAGTTCTTTCCCTTTCTCATACTGGGACTTGAACAGGGCTGCAGCTTCAGCACCAAAAAGGGCATCATTGTCCACAGGTGCATCCATAACTTTAGCCTTAATATCTTTAGGCAAAGGCTGCAGTTGCAGCCATAAGTACCGCCTAAGAACAGAACCTGAAGCTGCTAAACTTGCTGATACCTCATCTGCATCAAAACTGCATTTAATAGAGTGTCTAAGCACCTGGACTAAGGTGGACAGTAGAGAGGTGAGCTGTACCTTGGTTGGAGCATCAAGAATGTCTGATACCAGCTTAGAAGTTTGAAAAAGCAAGGCCAGGACACATTTTACATGTGTGTCTGGTAGTTAATAGCTCTAAAAACCAGGGTAGAGGAGGTATAGCCTTTCTTCCCTAACCTTTTCATCATTTACTGTCCTTGTCTGAAGGGTATTGGAATAGGGAAGCAATTTGGATGGTTTGTCTCCAGAGAGATAACTGCAAGGTCTGCAGGAGGACATTTGAAAAGGAACTTGCTGTCCTCAGGGACCTTATAAAATCTGCTCGGCCTCTTAGGGGCCCAAGGTTGAAAATCTGGGATCTTAGACATTTACAGACATGCATCCATTAAGGCAGGGAGAACAGGATGAATGGCCAAGGGAGAAGGAGAATCTATCTGCAACAGGTCATCCTATCTCTTTTTAACTTCAGATACTTGACTACTTTCCCATTTGACATGATCTCTCATCCTGGCAATAGTTTATCCAGTTTGTCTAAAGGACAAATCTTACTCTGCAGAATCCCCACTGTTGAAATCGAATTCAGGGGAAACATAACCCAGTGGAGACTCAATTTGGGAAGTGTAGAGCAAGGATTCATCAGATGAAGAAAAGGAATCTTCTACTTCACCAGAGACCTGCTGTTCCTCCACTGATCTCCTGGGAGTGGGAGAAAGGACAGAGATGAGAGGAAGGCCTGAGGATGGGTTTAAAGCCATGAAGACATTCAAAATTCCTTTTGAGAAGGCCTGCCAGTCAAGAGAAAGATCCTGGGGAGGAGAAACATGTTTCTGTTTCTGCTTCTTTTTACCAGGAAGATCTACCCTAGCTTGAGAAGAAATAGCTGATGTAAGACTAGTCTCTGTATCAGGCAAAGGAATTGCTAGAGCTGGGGGAGGTGGAAGACCTGGAGGAACACTGCTCGGGACATCCGAGATAGTGGGCCGTGATTCCTTCTTATCCTCCTGAATGGGCATCTACATTGTCTCTGCAGACATGCAAGTGGTGACCTCCCTAATGGCTTCTGAAATGGTACCCACTGCAGGTTAGGAACCAGAGACTGAACGGACCTCCAGGCCTTCACTGGTATCAAGAGGAATATCCAAATCCAGAGGCACAGCTGAAGATTTGGGCCTGACCTTTTTGGCCTTCTTCGGTGGCTCAACCGAAGGACCCACAGTGCCCTCCATTCCAAAAGGAGATGAACACCTGGCAAATTGTGCAAAACTTATAATCATGCTCTGACCCTAGGCAAAACAAACACTGACTGTGGCTGTCTTTGTGTTGAATCTGACATCCACAACTACACTTGCCTTTCCTAAATGACATCAACCTCAAAAATATGCAGCAGCAAAGAAAACACAAAGTGATTTCCCCAATGGAGCCCTTATCTGTAAACATTTGGCAATCAGATGAACTGTAGAAGTTGTCATCTGGACTGATGCAGAGAAGTTCTGAGGAATGGTACATGCTGATGCCACCTTTATGGCCTACGTTGCCTGCCTTGCTATCTGCAATGTCGCATAGGTTCATAAGTAGGTACTAGGCTATTGGCCCTAGGGCCTATATAAGCCTAGCCAAAAGGTACCCTGACTTTCGCCACCCAAGAAAATTATTTTCCTGTGCCACTGTCGAGCAGAGCCACAGAAGTGATCCCAGGGGTGAATTTCTTATCTCCCATCCCATCATCAAGATTTTTCTTGAAGAGTGCTAATGAAGAGCTTTGTTTGATATAGATAGGTAGTTTGTTCCAGAGTATGGGAAGTCTCTGGGACAGGAATCTATTCCTCCAGCATGCTCTGTTTATTGTGGTGACAAGGTTTAGGTCCCTAGAGCGTGTAGCTCGTAGGGATTGGGATTTCTTTAAGGGGAGCATGTCTAAAAGCTTTGGGTTTGACATACCTTTGAGTGTTAGGCAGAGATCACCTCTGAGTAGGCGATATGCGATGGAGTAAAGCTGCAGTTTTTTGAGACGGTCTGCATAGGGCATCTGTTTGAGGCTGGTAATACTCTTTGTGAGGTATTTCTGTGGCCTTTCCAGTTGTTGTAGATGTCTTGTGAGGTACATGCCAAAAGGGGCATTGTACTCTATAATGGGTCTACTGAGTGACGAGTAGAGGGGAACAATGACCTCTTTTTTCCTGGATGAGAAACCTTTTGTGATGAGGTGTGCCACATAGAAGGATTTCCTGACTACTGTGGTGATGTGATTATCAAAGGAGAAACTACTGTCCACATGTGTCCCAAGGTCTCTTATCACACTTTCGGTGTTAAGTAGACTACCGCCTATGTGGTAGTTCATGGGTACAGAGTTTTTACCAAAATGGATGACAATGCACTTTTTGGCATTGAGCTTGAGGCCATGGCTTTAACACCAGGCATCTGTCTCGGCGAGGCCCTTTTGTAGGATGTCCACATCTTTTGGAGTTTTGATTATGGCTCCTAGTTTGCAGTCATCTGTGAACTTCATTAGCCAAAGACCTTCTGTGTTGGCCTGTACTTCAGAGAAGTAGATACCAAACAGGAGAGGACCCAGGACTGAACCCTGTGGTACTCCACTCGTCACTGGTCTGAAATTGGATTTGTAGTCTGCTACTTTCACAGTGTGGGTTCTGTCAGTGAACCAGTTGGTAACCCATCTTGTGACATAAGGATTTATACCTAGTTTATTGAGTTTATCTATAATTCCTGAGTGGGGAATGGTGTCGAAAGCCTTGGCAAGATCTAGATAGGCTGTGTGAACCACCTTACCCTCATCTACGGCTTTGGTGACTGCTTCAATGAAGTCTATCAGGTTTAGGTGACATGATCTGCCTTTTACAAACCCGAACTGGGTGGGGTCCTGAGTTTGGAGATTACTCATGTCATTGTTTAGAAGTTCCATGATGAAACGTTCCATAGCCTTGCAGACCAGGCTCGTTAGGCTAATGGGGCGGTAGTGGCTCCACCTTTGCGGAGTGGGATAACCATCGCTGTGCGCCATTCAGTGGGGACATAGCCTGAGGTGAGGCTATGATTGAACATGGTGCTTAGGTGGGGTGCCTCTTTGTTCTGTAGTTCATGTAGAACACAGCCTGGGATGTTGTCAGGTCCCATGGATGCTGTGTTCTTGGCTTTGGATAGTGTGTTTTTACCTGTGCAGCTGTGATTACAGGAACTTTGCATTCTTCTGGTATAGAGATGGGCCCTTTAGGGGATGGCAGGGGTTAAAGTTAGCACTGAACCTATCTGCCAGGATGTTGGCAATATCACTTGGTTCTGTATATTTAGTGCCATTGTGCTGTAACTCAGAGCAGATCTGAGTGTTGCCATTGAGATTCTTGACATAGCTATAGAATGCTTTGTGGTTGTCTTTAGAGTCAGTGGCGATTTTGTTGTCATAACTAGCTTTGGAGGATTTTATGAGGGATCTCAGCTTCTTACTGAGGCTGACCAGGGAGTTTCTCCAATCATGGGATTTTACTCGTTTTTGCAACAGTTTCTTTCTTTTGTTGTAGAGTTTGTTTATGGCAGGGGACCACCAGATTGGCTTCCTTTTTTTGGAGGTTAGCATCTTGGTTCTGTTAAGGATTGCACGATCCATGCACTCGTGTAAGTGCTTATAAAGTGCATTTGTGTAGGATTTAGCAGTCATACCTCTATTAACGATCAACATGGGTGTCATGAAGTTTGCCACTTCTGTTTTAAGAAGCGTGAAGTTGGCTTTGGAGAAATTTTTTACTGTGGTTTCCCTAATGGGGTGGGGGGTTGGGGGAGGGATGTGAATGTCTAGGGTGATTAGCTTGTGGTCGGATCTGACCAATGAGAAATTGACCTCTGGTGTGGAGCACCGGTTGCCCATGCTGGTAATAACCAGGTCTAGGATATTGCTGCCCCTGGTGGGGGTGTGGATAAGTTGATCCAGGGCATTGGAATTTATGAATTCCAGGAAACATTGAGCACAAGAGTTGGTACATGAGTAGTATTCCCAGTTCATGGTAGGTTAGTTGAAATCGCCCATTATTAGGGTGTTAGGTTGTACCCTAATATTTTCCAGTTATCAAGAAATGAGGAGTGGGAATCCTGGGGCATGGTGGGGGATCTGTAGCAAGCTACAATTTGGATTGCGGTCTTGCCAAGAGTTAGTTGCACTTGGATAATCTCAGATGCATTATGCTGAGCAACTAGCCTGGAGGTGTGGATATCCTTAATGAATATGGACATGCCTCCACCTTTAGTGTTTCGGTCCAGGTTAGGTGGCCAAAAGGTGTGGTATGAATTATAGCCTGGTAATGCAGGGGTACTCTCTGGAGCCTTGAACCAGGTCTCTGTCACTGCACAGATGTCGATGTTCTCGATTTTAAGGAATGCCTCGAGTGAGTGCATTTTAAGGTTTAGACTTCTAGCATTGCGTAGCAATACCCTCAGATTCTTCTTGCCTGTACCTGTTACGGTGGTGAATTTGTCATTTGAACCTTGCCTAAAAAAGGCACTATAGGGGTGGCTAGAGTCTTAGCCAGTATACGGAATACCAGGGGCGACAGGTTCAGGCCATCTCTGACAAAGCATCGTGGTTTGTCGATCATGTCATCCCAGGCAGACAGATACTGGATCCACTTAGAATGACACCAGAAGCTTAGCCAATTGTTGAAGTCAATAATTTTGTCCTTGTACTGTGGTATCATTCTGGGTGATGGCAGGATGCTACTCAGGGCTAAGGTCATACCTGCCTGGGCTACAAGATTGGACAGCTCCTCCATGTCCCTTTTCATGTAGTCCAACATGGACAATGACAGAGTTATATTTGTACTTGTTGTGGAGTGACATGAGTGCATGCGCTATGTGGCGGATCCTGGCACCCGACAGGCAGCTGACAGAAACTTTCTCCTTGTTTAGCCTGGTGAGTGGAACATCAGTGTGCCTGACTATAGAGTCACCTATGACTAGAGTGTTGGGTACATTGTTATGCCTTATGGGCTGTGGTTGAGTGGCACACTGAGTTTGTGGGCTATGTGTCATTTGGGTTGTGTTGGGGGGTGGAGGTTGCTTGTGTTTCTGCTTTGGAGGTCCCTGTTGCTTGGGCAGGTTTTTACTGAGAGCCTCCACGAATGTAGCTGTGTGTTTTGTGTTTCTATGTGTGTGTTTTGGTGGTGTAGGTTTTGAGGGACTATGTGCTGAATGTGGTGTGGTGTAAGTGTTTACCTTCTCCTCTTGACTGTCTAATCCAGTCTTAGGTGAATAGAGCTTTGCTTCCAGTTTGGCTATATAAGTGCATCTCTCACAGGTTGTAGTGTTGGGTGGTAGGAGGAGAGGGTAGTCTGTGTACATAAGGCAATTACTGCATTGCCCCAAGATGCCCAGATTCATCAGGTAGACAGGAGAAAACACCGGAAGCTGACAATTAGACATGCCTGGATAGGTGCTTATTTGTTACTAAAAACTGTTTTCCTCTAGACAGTGAGGAAAGTTGAGTGCTGTAATAATTTGTAGCTTATTTAGTGCTTACAATAAGTTCGGAACAAGTGCTGAGCTCAAAGAAACAGACTTGAGTGCTGAAACAAAAAAAACTGGCTAGTTCTAAGAAACAAAATTAAGCTAGAATACTTCCCTCCAACACATAAAGGCTTGGGGGCTTAGAAGCCCACAAATAGTCCTGGACAAAGCAAATCTGTATCCAGACTAGACTACCCGCAGGAAAGGCAGGAAACAAGCTTAGAATTTTTTTTTTTTTTTTGTCAGATGGAAAGAGAGAAAGGAGGAGCAGAAACTAAGCTGATTGGCCTTCTCAAATGTTCTCCCTGTATTGGGTAGAATGAGGTAATGACCCTAGGCTAGGAGGAGGGTCCCAGATCAAATTTACAGTAGGGGTGGGCAACTGCAAAGCCACCAACTATAAGAACAGCGTACCAACAGGGAGGGAGGTGAGAAACAAACTGCAAAAATGTTTCTCACAGCAGAAAAGCAGCAGTGAGCCTTTAAATGAAAGTTTTAAACAGCTAAAGGAGCCTCTAGAGAAAGCTTTTTAACTGCAAACAAGTTATCAGAATCAAACAGCCCAACAGATGCTTAATAAAAGTTGACAATTTCCAGTTAATACCTCACACACAGTGAAACTAGACAGAAAAATATACAGTACACAAAGTGCTATAAATAACTCGAAAAAATAAGCAAAAAAATATGATACTTAATGTTATATATTATAGATCTGTGTTTGCTCAGTGTCCTTCCTTCGATTAGCTCAGTGTGAAAAAAAAATGTACCGTGCAGTAGCAAAAGTCTTTTGTATACTGGCCGGACATTCGGGTTACTTAGTTGGGGAATCCCAAAGGTTAAGAATACTGCAACATAGGAATAGAAGGACATCTACCCATGAATGAACATACACACAGATGTTGACACCTATAAAATTATCCAACATCTGTCTTCTTGTCCAGAACTAAATATCATTTCACATTACTATGTTCCCAATCAGTCATTAGAATTCAGTGACCAAAAACTCCTGTCTATACTCAAACCTATGAAACCTGCCAGGAATGGTCTGTACTCATACCATGTTACTAAGGTAACATGTAGCATCTCTTGGGTTTTCCGTAAATGTTTGCTCTCTTCTCTCTCTACTATGTTACTAAGGCCTGGAATTTCTTACCTGCATCCATCAGGTCAGTACCCTCCATCCAGTCCATTAAAACCATTCTGAAAGACTTGCTAGCAAAATGTGGCAATGTTCTTGCACAACCCCAGGATAAACTTTACTGCTAAATATGAACAGGTGCCTATCAATACCATAAACCTCCTTACTCTCCCTTCTTTGCTCACTTCCTTACTTCAATCTATTTCTCACCCTGACTCTCTTTCTAAATAAAAACATTTTTCAATTCCTGTTTGTCTTATATTAACTTACCTTTTATTTCTCTGCAAATTGGCCAACATTTCTCTAACTAATAAATCACTGTCATATAAATTATATCTATTCTTAAACAACGTTTTCACATTATGTCTAAATTGGTATAATTATTTAAACTGTTGATGTTTTCTGCATTATTTTTGATCATTGTAAAATGACTGTTCTTAAAATGTTTTTGTAATACTTTGGAGCTTTTCTCCCTGAGCCTGCACTGAAAATTGGCACCTACCCAGTCAGAGTTTCCTGGTAAATCAAATGTAATAAATAAAGCCATAGGCAGTGAAATGGAAGGAAGTCTGCAGTGAAGTTCCAAATATTGATTTTTGCCATGTGGTTAACCAATTTCTAGGTCTCATGTTAAATTTTATTTCTGTATTAAGAAAAAAAACAGATGTTGTTAGTTGTGTTCCTTTTGCTAGTAGAAAAGTACAGTTGTGTACACTTACCATAAATGTAGATGTTTGAGTGTCTTCACCGTTGCAGTCATCACTGTAGGGTTCTTCCTGCCGGTAGGCAGCCCTCGGTCGGCCAGAATCCCAAAGTCTGGGTCCGGCGTCGGCTGTGTACTCATCCTCCCTGATGTCAGTGCGCCAGGGGTACAAAGCTCCCAGCCGACACCATGTTCTCCAGTTTTTCTTGCCCCAGATGTCAGGGGCACAAAAATAAAGGCTAAAAGTAAAACAAAAATGTAACATACAACAAACCCCATACCCTGTTTCGTGTTTCACTGTTGCAGTCATCACTGTAGGGTTAAATCCCAAAGCTGAGATAAAGGGTGGTGGTTATAGAGTAGGAGGGGCAGCTAGAAGGCCTTGCAAGACTGCAGAAGCAAAGCCTGCCCTAGATTTAGAATAAAGAGGGAGATTATAGTGCTTAGAGAAAGTATGCACTGAACTCCAAGTTGCAGCTTCCAAAATATCTTTGGTAGGAACTCCCCTGAGAAAGGCAGCTGAAGTAGCAGCAGCTCTGGTAGAGTGAGTCCTAATTTTTCCAGGGATTTGCTTTCCATGATGAGAGTAACAAAATCTGATTCCATGAGCAATCCATTTAGAAATGGTCGGTTTTGAAATAGCTTTGCCTTGGGAATTTGCTGCATAAGAAACAAACAGTTGTGCTGTTTTCCTGATATCCTTGGTTCTGTCCAGGTAAAAGCGAAGCTGCCTGTGTACGTCCAAAGAATGCAAGATCCTCTCCCCCTTATTTTGTGGATTAGGGAAAAAAGTTGGCAGGTGAATAATTTGGTTTAAAGCCACTTTAGAAACCACTTTAGGCATGAAAGTAGGGTTAGTCCTCAAAGAAACCCTGTCTTGATGAAAAATAATGTAAGGTTCCACAGCCATGAGAGCTTGTAACTCCGAGACTCTCCTGGCTGAAGTTAAAGCCAGTAGGATGACAGTCTTCCATGATAAATTCTTTATATCGGATGTGGCAGCAGGCTCAAAAGGTGGCAGAGTAAGCTTTTCCAGTACATAATTGAGGTCACAAGCAGGAATGGGTGGAGTCCTAGGGGGCCTTAAATTCTTTGCTCCTCTGAGATATTGTTTCAGAAGTGGATGTGAAAAAATTTGAGGATCTGTATTATAATGTGCAGAGATAGCTGAGGCATGTATTTTTATGGAAGAAAAAGATAAACCCTTATGCAACATATCTGTTAGGTAATGTAAAATCAATGAAATATTTGGAATGTGAGGATCCAATTCCTGAGCATGCATCCAGGTGCAAAATCTCTTCCATTTACCTGCATAAGATTTCCTAGTGCTAGGCCTTCTGGCTTCTAAGATGACATCCATAACCTGTTTGGTTAGAGTAGGATTAATTATAGACCCTGAATACGCCAGGCTGCCAGGCTGAGAGTTTTGATATGAGAGTGCAGAACCTGGCCCTGATGTTGAGACAAAAGATTTGGAATCTGAGGTAGAATCCAAGGAGGTTCCTGGGATAGATTTATCAGTGTTGAGTACCAAAATTGTCGAGGCCAATTCGGGGCTAGTAAGATCATCTTTGGTTTGTCCTGTTTTATTTTTAATAACACCCTTGGTAAAAGAGGCAGTGGTGGGAAGGCATACCCCGAGAGGTTCCTCCAACTGAATGAGAGAGCATCCACTTTCCTTGCTAGCTTGTGATATGTCCTTGTGCAAAAAGTCTGTAACTGGTAGTTGTGGGGAGATGCAAATAGATCTATATCCGGGCAACCCCAGGCTTCTGTAATCATCTTGAATATTTGGGTGTCTAGCATCCACTCGTGTGGGTCTGACAGATTCCTGCTCAGGCTGTCTGCCAGAGTGTTTTGTTTCCCTGGCAAGAATTGAGCTTGTAGATCCACTTTGCAAGCTAGTGCTGTGTTCCATAGAGTCATGGCTAGTCTGGAAAGGGGGTAGGAGTGTGAACCCCCTTGCTTGTTTATGTACCACATAACTGTGGTGTTGTCTGTCCGTATCAGTAGCTGCCCTGGCTGTAAAAGATCCCTGAAAGCCAAGACGGCATTCTGTACAGCTAACATCTCTTTTAAATTGATATGTAGATGCTTCTGATCCTCTGTCCAAAAACCTTGCAGGCCTTTCCCCTGCAAGTGGGCTCCCCATGCATAATCCGAGGTGTCCGTGGTTATCACTTGGTTGGCTGGAGGTAGACTGAAGGCTTTCCCTTTGCTTTGAAGACATGCAGTGGCCCACCAATGAAATTCCTTTTGCAGGCAAGGCAAGACAGCAATCACTGTTTCCAGACTGTGACAATGCTGGGACCATACGCTTTTTAGGTACCATTGTATCTTCCTCATATGCAGTCTTGCATATAGTATGAGTAGGATGCAGGAAGCCATGTAACCCAAAGCCTGCAGGAATTTCCTTGCAGTTAGCTGAGACATTAACGCCAGGCTTTTGAAAGTTGAAGCCAGCTGTAGTTGTTTTTCTGGCGTCACGAATGCCATCTGGGTTGTAGTGCTTAAAAGAGCACCCAGGAAAGTTATCTGTTGAGTGGGTGGCAAATTTGACTTTTTTACATTCACAGTGAATCCCAGGCACTTGAGTAGATTCTGAACAAATTCCAGGTGCTGGAGTAAGATGTCCTTGCTGTCTGCTTGAATAAGGCAGTCATCCAGATAAGGGTAAATTTGAATTCCCTTGAATCTGCAGTAAGCTACTACTGGTGCCAGGCACTTGGTAAAGAACCTGGGCACAGTAGACAAGCCAAAGGGCAGTGCAGAGAATTGGTAATGTTTCGAACCTGTCCTGAAACTGAGGTATCCTCTGCACTCCTGTCTGATAGGAATGTGTAGGTAAGCCTCCTTTAAGTCCAATGTCACCATCCATGCATTTTTGCTCAACATTGGCAGGAGCTGCTGCAGAGTAAGGATCTTGAACTTTGGTATGTCCAGGAAAGTATTTAAGACTGACAGATCCAGGATGGGTCTCCAAGTATTTTGCTTTCTGGGAACTAGAAAGAGTCTTGAATAAAAGCCTTGTCCCGTCTCTGAATTTGGAACCAGTTCTATGGCCCTCATAGCCATGAGGGACCTCACCTGTTTTAATGCCTCTGCCCACTGAATTTTTGGTAGGTTTGGCCATCCGTTTGGTTTTGGTAAGGTGTGAAAGTGGAATTTGTAACCTCTTAAAACTACATTCAGAACCCACTTGTCTTGGGTTATGCAAGTCCAATTCGGTGAAAAAGAGAAAGTTTTCCTCCCAGAGGAGCTTCCAGGAGAGAGGTTCCTGGAGCCATGCAGGGGGAGTCATTGAGCCTGTTTCCTATAAGGTTGAGACCTATCTTCTCCACCCCTGGGGGTGGAAGCACTCCACTGTCTAGGTCTATACGAGGTCTGTGCTTGGGCCCTCCCTCTGGGGCGCCTATATCTACCCCTCTGAGGCCTGTCCGAGCTGGGAAAGGACCAATTCTTAGCTGGCCAATTTCTGCTAAATCTAGGAGGCTGAACTTGTAAGAAATCCTTAACCGTTTGCATGGATTTTGCCTTATCCTCCATTTTCTTTATAACCTCTTCAGCCTTAGACCCAAACAAAACATTATGTTGAACAGGAGCATCCAGTAATTTTGCTTTTACTTGATCAGGCAAATTTTGTTCCTTTAACCAAGCATGCCTTCTAATGACCGTGCCAGTGGCTGCCGCCCTGCAAGAGGCCTCCAAAGCATCAAAACCACAGTGTAAGGTATGTTTCCCCACCTGCTCAGTAGCATGCATCAAATCTTGTAATTCCTTATTGTCTGCACATGCAGAAATGGTACACATTTTTTGTTTCATAACAGACAAAAGGTATTGCTGATATTTCAACATATGAAATTGACAATTCAAAGCCCTAATAGATAAAGTAGCAGAAGTGTACACTTTTTTGCCCCATCTCTCCAAAGCTCTAGAATCCTTATCTGATGGAATAGGGTTCTTAGCAGTGGCAGCCTTAACACCCTTAGGACCCTGAGAAATGGTTTCTGGGTCAGCAGTAGGATTTTTAAATAGAAACTGGTGAGAGTCAGGGACTCTGTAATATCTATCAGGCTTAGCAGGGGCCGGAGGAAAGGAGTAAGGGGTTAAATTAGACTCAGTAAAGACATCATCCACAATATCCAAAATAGGAGGAATAGCCAGGGGTCTGTGTTGGGGAAGAAGAAGGAAATCCCTAAGCCTTCTCTTAGATTCAGAGTACTCCTGTCCTTCCCAGTGAAAATGTTCTCTCATGTCATGTAAAGTTTCCCCAAAAGAGTAATCTTCAGGAGGAGAAGCTGAAGGAATGGATTCCTCAGCATCAGAATCCTCATAAGGAGGGAAAGTATAATCCTGTTCAGAGGAAGACACTGAAGAGATAGATACCTGATCAGAGGATTCATAATCCAATTCTTGTCTTGGCCTTTTGTCTGGAGGGGGATGGGAACCCCTAATCATAGTTAGCAAGTCCTCCGCCATTTTAAGCATTTGTTTTTGAGATTTAGGTCCACGATCAGAGGAGGCCTGGGCTTGAGTCTTTGTTTTAGAAGAAGTCTTTGTCTTTGTCTTTGCCTTTACCTGAAGCTGCATAGGCCTGAAAACCCCCTCGGAAGCTGGTACCTGCACAGCGGCTCCGGACCCATCTGAGGGAGCATTATCCGAAGGCCGTGCACCTGGAATATCTGAAGGCCTAGTTGGCTCCTCGTGGGAGTCCGTATCAGCAAGCGGTTCTGTAATGGCCGACGACAGGGGCTGCAAAAGCGCCTCACTGATGACGGCCGAACCGGCAGCTGGCTCTAATTGTAAACTGTCGTCTGATTTGGACCTCAGAGGCCTATCTTTATCCTTGCACCTTTTATGAACTCCGGTAGTCGGAAGCGTGTCCGACAACATGTTATAATCAAATTGCCTCCCAAAGTAATGAAAGGCGAAATCGTATCTCCGTTTAATAGTACGTTGATTAAATCTAGCACAAAACCGACAACTAGCTACGTCGTGGTCAGGGCCTAGGCAAGGAATACAGTAAGAATGAAAATCCTTATGAGGCATTTGCTTCCCACATGAAATACAATTATTAACTTTTTCTGACATCGGACTGGAGCAAGAAAAAAGTTTCCCCAATGGGGTACTTAGCTTTGAAAAGAAGAATGTCTTCGGTATGAAGCACCAAAAATAACAGGAGTCAGCCGACTGGCACTTGCAAACTGCTTCCACTGCGTGGCAAGAAAGACTGGAGAACATGGCGTCAGCTGGGAGCTTTGTACCCCTGGCACACTGATGTCAGGGAGGATGAGTACACAGCCGACGCCGGACCCAGACTTTGGGATTCTGGCTGACCGAGGGCTGCCTGCCGGCAGGAAGAACCCTACAGTGATGACTGCAACAGTGAAACACGATGAACATCCATAACTTCAAATTACTACATTTCTAAGGCAAATAACTCATAATGAAAAGAGATACAAAGTACATAAACCACAAATATATACATTGTGGCATGAAGATGATTATGGAGAACACCTGACTTGGCACAGAAGCATATCCAAGATTACACAAGCATAAAGAATGATCTATTGTGTAGTAACCATTATTGTATTGTTTTACATCTCCATGGTCTGGCATTGTTTTACAGACAAGTTGATTAGGGAAGGTAGATTAGTTTCTATAGAAAGATAGATTTGATAGGTAGAATGAAAAAACGATACATAGATAAGCAGGCAGACAGAGATAGGGAGTTGGATCAACAGGGAGACAGATTAAATTACACATACACAGGCAGTCAGATAAACAAATAGACAGGTGGTTCATTTCACTTCTAAGGAGCAAGTAGGTGCCATCTGATAGACAGATAGATAGATAGAGAGATAGATAGATAGACAGATAGATAGATAGATAGATAGATAGATAGATAGATAGATAGATAGATAGATAGATTAGATAGAAGATGAAGTCTAAGTCCTTACTGTTATTTTCAGAGACAAAAGCACTTATCTGTTTGCTGTTTAATAAAGACTCATGGTTTTCTCAATGTCTCTCTCCTAAGTCTGGTTTTCATTGGATTTGGATGTTATATTTTTGCCATCTGGTTGCACTATGAATTATTTTCTTTTTCAGACAATGAATTTTGTTTATAAGGGAGATTGTCAACCCCCTTTGTCCTGTGTACCTTTTTTTTTTATTTTAATTATTGACCATGGAGGTTGAAAGAGTTGTTTGCACCCTTTATGAATAAGATAAAAAAAAACAGCTTGTAACTGTCATATATCCTGAAGAATCCAATGTATGCATGACTGTGGCCACTTAACTAATGCCCAGAGGCTGTCAAAATAGTGCCTCAGTGTCTGAAGCTGATGATACAATATTCTAACATCCTCGAAGAAAAATGAAAAAATGTTGAATGTTTTCCATTTTCACCAGCATTAGCAGATCAGTAATACCAAAACATCCACAATGAACTGTTTAACATGCCACCATGCATCCATGTAATACATTTTTCATGCATATGCTTTATAAACTGTCCACCATGAAAAAAACATGGCTGTTGTCTTCTAACAGATATGCAGGATGTGAAAACTGAACTTTATGTTGATGCAGTCTAGCAAAAACTGGTTAGGACTGAAGTACTCTTGTCTTTTTTTATGGTTCTTTTGTACTTCACACTACATGCTCTCTTTGAATGGATATTGGTGACCAGCACTGGGGGCAGGAATGAATCAGTTTACAATGCAGGACAACTTGATAAAACATTTCAGCCCTCTCTTGTCTTAAAGCTAAACTTATTCATCTTCTACAACATTATGTAATCATGTGAATGTCACCATGTTCCTCTGAATTTTGTACTTTACCCTATAGGCCCTAACCGGGATAAGCCGAAAGACACAACAACCCTATAGGTAAAGCAAAATCCTTTTTTCCTCCTTCCAATTTCTGATTTTTTGAAAAGTGTGTTTATCTGGAACAGTCATCTCTAGATACAATTATCAGTACACTGTAACTTCCCTATTGGAAGAATACTTAGGTCATATGCAGTTGCTGGTAGGGTCTGGCATTCCATTTCACTGGCCTATTAGTCTACGAGTACTCACAAGGCATGGTATCACATTTCAAAGCATGTTCGGCAATGCTGGCTTTTCTAACTAAATTGTTTCATGACATTGCCAGCAGTGATGCTGGGTGTCCAAACTTCTTTGATTTGACATTACCAGCTATGTTCAGTGATGCTGTGTTTCCATCCTCATTGTCTTGTGATAATACCAGACATGATACTGAGTGTTCTAACACCCTTATTTTATTGCATTATGTTCTGTGATGCTCAGTGTTCAAATCACATTGTACTATGACACTATCAGACATGTTCAACGATGCTGCATCGTCTGACTTCATTTTCTTATGACACATCTAGACATTAGCAGTGATGCAGAGAGTTCTAACCTCATTATTTTATGAAATTACCTGATATATTCAATAGCCATGGTGGTACAGTGGTAGCGTTGTTGCCTCACAGTATGAGGTTCTCCTGTTCGATTCTCGGCTGGAGTGCCTTCTGTGTGGAGTCTGCATGTCCTCCCCGTGGTTAAGTGACCTCCGAAAGACATGTGTGAATGGCTGTGCCTTTGCTGAAGGTTGGGCGTCGGGCTGGCAACTCGGCACCATAAAAATCTACTGCCAATCATTAGTGGACCGGCGTTCCACTGTGGCAACCCCTAACCTGGAAAAGACAAACACAAAACTCACAAGGCACAGTATCATCTCAACAATTTTAACTCAGTAACTGTAAACGTGGCACATACATTTTATCAGACAGCATCACTACAGTTGCAACTTCTATTCAGTATGGTAGCAGTGAGCCACTAATGTTATGTTATCTATTTTCTAAGAGGTTCTACAGTCATGGAGTCAGTATATTTAAATAAGGGGCAAAAAACCCCCATGGGTCCCGTGAAAAAAAAATTGTACTATTACTTTTTAATAAGTTTGCGCTACCAGTGAATAGAAATTTTCTAATTACATCCTAGTCAAAGTGGAACCCAATGAAATGAAGGGAAACTGTTGTAATTGCGACAAAATATCTGCTGTCATGCTTAGATAACAATTCATTTTACTTCTCTATTACACTCACTTCTTCTGTGATATCATCTGTGTCTATGTGGTATTATAGCAATAACCCATGCCTGGGTGTGGGTAATGCTGGATTTACCCACGGTTGGTGTGGTTTGGTCACAAGGGCGAAGCCCGAGTGGCCAAACAAAGCCAACCATGGGTAAATCCAGCATTACCCACACCCAGAAGTGGGTTACTGCTATTGTACAATGACATTATTTTAGAAAAAAAAAGAATTACTTTTCTTATATAATGGCATTGTATAAGGCCTCCTTGCTGCCCTTCCACAGCTGTCTGGTATTCTGCGGCAGTTCTGATGTACTGTGCCTGCGCATGCCTACGCAGTACATCAGAGCTGTGGGCAAAAGCAATGGAAATGGCAAGATCTCTGTTGCTTTTTAAAAACTGTTTCGCTATGTTAAATGAGTTTAACATAGCGAGACAGCTTTAAAAAAAGCAATGGAGAATATCTGTTGCTTTTTTAAAGCTGTCTCGCTATGTTAAACCCATTTAACATAGCGAGACAGTTTTGAAAAAAGCAACGGAGAAAGCAAGACCTCCATTGCTTTTTAAAAACTGTTTTGCTATGTTAAATGAGTTTAACATAGCGAGACAGCTTTAAAAAAAGCAACGGAGAATATCCGTTGCTTTTTTAAAGATGTCTGGCTATGTTAAACCCATTTAACATAGCGAGACAGTTTTAAGAAAAGCAACAGAGAAAGCAAGTTCTCCGTTGCTTTTTAAAAACTGTTTCGCTATGTTAAACTCATTTAACATAGCGAGACAGCTTTAAAAAAAGCAACGGAGAATCTCCGTTGCTTTTTTAAAGCTGTCTCGCTATGTTAAATGAGTTTAACATAGCGAGACAGTGTGAATCAATGGAGATCTTGCGTTCTCCGTTGCTGTAAAAAAAGAGTTATAGTAATGGAAACAGTCCGAGTGACCGGACCTTTTTCCATTACTATAACTCTGATTTACAACGTGCACGCTGACCAATCAGCGTGCACATTTTTGAATATTTAATGGGGGGGGGTCGTTGTATAATCTCCATTTTCTTTATTTTTTACCTGCCCTCTTGGATTGTGAAGTATATCATGTCATGAAAAGAAGAAAAGAATATACATCATGTCCATGCTTATTATATTCCTTACAAGAATTGTGGTCACCTTCATTTTGAAATGTCTTTTCATTAGTACAAAATTTATACTATTTTTATCTATCTTAATCCATCATCCTTGCTTTTCAAAAGAAATTAATAAAATAATAAACAGAATGTGTGTGTGTGTGTGTGTGTGTCTGTGTGTGTGCGTGTGTGCATGTGTGTGCGTGTGTGTGTGTGTGTGTGTGTGTGTGTGTGTGTGTGTGTGTGTGTGTGTGTTGTACATGAGAACATATTATAGGCATACTTTATATATGCAGAAGTAATACACTGCATTTTATTGTTGTGTCTCCACAAAGAATAAATGTGTTACAAAACAGAGATGCTCAAAATACACCACTTTGTTTTATTATGGGCTTTTATTTTAAAAGCACATATTGTACAGCCAAATGTTGCAGACATAAATCTGGAAGTTTTTTTTTCATTCTACAAAAGACTTTATATAATAATATTCTTTTTGTACAAAAGAGAAATTATAAAAATACTGACTGTTTAATATTTTGATACAGTTGTCTCTAGTCATAGTATTTTTTTATAAAAACAATGAGTATCACAAACCTAAGATATTTTAGTTGACTACTTGTAAAAAATTAATTAAATGCTTCTTGAAGCAGCATGTTGTAAAAGACACAGGTCAAGACACAATCATTTTATAGTCATAGTGGATATGATATCTAGACATTACTTCAGAAATAATACTTTACATAGTTAATTTTACTGTTCTACACATTATTTATATATATTTATATAAAATTATAGCTTGCCATGGTAGAAATGATAGGACGGATTCTGCAGCAGGAATGTGCAAATGGTCTGTATATATAATGTGATTACTATGGTTAAGTCCTTTATGAGTTTGATGCTGCCTTTCATAATAAAAATATATGTGTTTTTAATGCATGTTTCATATGTAGAAGCATTTCAAGGCAATCAATATATTGAATGTTTTAGAAGCAGCATCCACCAGACACAACACACATTAACAGTCAGACACACACACACACACACACACACACACACACACACACACACACACACACACACACACACACAGGTAATCAACCCTCAAAGCACTTATGGAGCATTAAGCATGATGCAGGCATAGGAGCTGACGTCCTGCCAGCAGTACGTCATGAAAAGGAAGCTGTAAGGTTAGCATCAGCTGGGACTCAACCCCAGTCCATAAACACGACATGCACTTACATTAACTTTTTACAATTTGAAACATGAACATTTTTCACAACAGCAACAAAAGTCTTTAGTGCTGCATTTAGTCATAGTATGAATTTTCAGTGTTGATATTATTGAATTTAAAATACTTGTAATTTGTGTGAATGTCTGAAAACATCAGTATTTATATAGACATTATTAACAAATGTGAAAGGCAATTTAAAATTCAGGATGACAGGCCTGAATCTATTATCTTAGTGAAGGTGTTAATAAATAACTATAAAGTTTTTGCTTCAGCAATCCATTCAAACATGTACGAAATGCCAATGAAAATTGTGTCTGTAGAGTATCTGAAAAACAGCCGAACAACCTGGCTGTCAATGATTTAGTGTCATTTTATAATGCAAACATAAACCATTTGCAAACATTCATTGTGCTAAAATGCTGGCTCAGTTACATATAAAATATTAAATTTTTGACAAATTAGTCACAAATCATGATGCACAGCTGTTCTACTGTTTAATAAACCTTTCCTATGTTATATTTACCAACAACCATATTGTACATTAATTCATATCTTACGTCACTGGATAGGTTGTAAATGTGATGTGCAATCACACCGTTTTGCTTAAATCCTACCAGTTTCTTGTAATAAACCTGGCATGCAGTTCTGTTTTAATGTACTTCTTGTTACGTTAACAAGCAGTATGATTATAAAACATTTACTTTTAGATGTTAGTGGACAAACTCAGACATAGTGCTATTTGTAGTTTTCTAGTGCTCCTTTTTGGCTTTCGCTATCTAAAATATTGAACAGTCTTTTATACCAACATCAAGATAGCTACCGTGTAAAATGTTTTAGTGTCTATCATAGGATAAACATGTGACCAGCTGCACAGCCTGAATGCCATCTCCAGCACACAAGTATAGGTATATATCCGTTGGCGGTCTTGTTTAATAAACATTCATGTCAGACATTTTTGCAGTCTAAATGTCCCATGTTGGACCACTTCAGATCTTCATAGCTGGAAGAGATGGTATATGATACAACTCTCAATCCA
This sequence comes from Protopterus annectens, assembly GCF_019279795.1. NCBI lineage: Eukaryota > Metazoa > Chordata > Ceratodontiformes > Protopteridae > Protopterus > Protopterus annectens. Next base: position 670,060,186 of record NC_056744.1, read on the forward strand.
TGTGTGTAACATCTCCATCCCTACATTCTACTGTCTGATGAGATTTGAAATCAGCAGATTATTGCTGTCAGCAGTCATATTTCTGTCCACAGATGTTGCAATGGTAAGTTCTACACCATATTGTGATGGTTATTCCGATCAATTATGTCCACAGGTGGAAGAATTTCCTTCTTTATTGAAGGTGGAGATGGAACTGAAATAACCACTTTAGGTCTGAAGAGGTCTGACACATAAAAGGCCTATAAAAAGAAAAAAAAGACTATAATTAGTAATATTTTCTTGATCTAAAAAACATTCTAATAACACATTAATTTAAAAAAATGTGCTTTGGATACAGGTTGCTTTTAAAAAAATCTAACCCAAAAAATGGAAAAAAAATAAACACATCTTTATGCGTTAAACAGTTTACATATTTTTCATTGTTCTATCCTTATCTGCAGATTGAAGTCGTAAAGTAAAATTTATGCATTGAGAGCTTGTGTTCTTGAACAAGTGAAAAAAATATGCATGAAATAATTTCCTGGATACCAGCTTAAACTTGCAGGTTGTTAGAAGAAACAAAATAACAAAGCATAGCCTTAAACAGGAAAATGTGAAGGGAAATTAGTCTGCAAAAAGCAGCTTGTCAAGAAATCCACTTCCAAAAAAATTGACTTTGTTCACGGTCTTGTAAACTAAATTAATTCTACCCAATGAAGTACAGAGGAGTGTTTGTTTCAAGTACTATTTTTAGTTCAATTGATAAGCATATGAAACAGAGTAAGTACAATTCTCTCTTTTCAGGGTTTTCACACAAGCAATTAACTGGTTAATATAGTTGCTCATGTATAGTATTAAAGCAACAAAATGGAGAATAAAACCCAGGACTAAGGAAATAAACTTACTAGTAGTATATCATCTCAGCGTGGATACTGTCATGCCAGATACCTAATCAGATGATTTTGTATACCTGAGTTGTTACAAAAGATGTAATCATTTGAAATTATATTTAATTCATTATAGATAATTTTTGAGGTAAATGAATACTACAATTCAAAGCTTTTAAAGATGAGTTACTTCAGTCAATGTTAAATTTAGAAAATTATAATAATTCTTCTACTTACAAGCATAAACATGCAAATATATGGTCCAGATTAATAAAACCAATTCAAGATGTAAACACTTACCCAAATCATAACTAGATTATGGAACAGAATGCCCTACAGTATAAAAGAATCCCATACTTAAGCTCTTTTCAAGACAAACTTGGACACTTGGCATGCAGACAGTATTTTTAATTTGTATTTTGTATAGTCATTGATCTTCAGTAGCCTATAAGCCTAAGCACTGGATCTCAGTACTTATGAACCTATGAAAATGGTGACAGTTGTATATAATGCTCCGTGCTGGTTCATATGCTCATAGCTGGCCTTAGGCATAGGCCAACTAGGCAGCTGCCTAGGGCACCGGTCTAGCAGGGGTGCTTTTCCAGTATTTATTTGGTGTAGGTAGACCAGGATGGGGGCACCGGGTAGTGTGGTAGGGGGTACCGTGGATCCCTTTTGCCTAGGGCACCAGTTGACCTAAGGCCACTCCTGCATATGCTCTACTTTTCAATAAGTACTTTACTGTTAAGAAATTTTAGTTACACAAGTTCCCTATTATACTATGAAACACTTTTCAAACATTATAAATTGTCCTATAAACCAAAGTGCCCAAAAGAGAACCAGTAATCAAAATATGGGCACCAGATGTATGGATGATCCATACAGTTTTAAATGTATTTTGTTTTTCTAAAGATTCAATAATCATGACACATTGACATAATTAATTGATTGCTGCATTACATTGGTTAATTGGGGGGATTCAAAGGTTTTTAAACATGCATTAACAGTCAGTACGCTCATCTGATGGAAGATATTTAAGACGAAAATGTAAAACGTAAAAGGAATTGTGTGAACATTTATGTGTATTGGTGTTTTTCGTTAATAAAGGGCCGACTGTTGGAACTAGTTGGATGCCCGGTGCCTATATTTTTTATTATAAATTAAATTGTCTTACTGTATTATGAAACCATTTTCATACATTACAAATTGCCTAAGCTATATCACATTAAATTAATTTTTACTGATTGTTTTAACTAAACTCACTGCATTGCTTAATCTGGATTTTACTGTTATTTTGCTATATTACTGTCCTCTGTCAATGGCTGAAATGGGTTATCTGAGATCCTTCCACTTCCCAAATAACCAACAAACCCAATAAATATATATAATTGTGGATGACTGGCTTGCATATTCCTCCATCCCATAAGGTGGTGTATGGGGGGGGCGGCTTGCTGCACTGAAACCCCTTTTATCAGTATTACATTTCATTGTCATTTTCTGATTCAGAGAAATGCTGATTTGATGAGACGTTACTAAATAAGGCCTTGCTAAAAACAGTTGCCATGAGCTTCTTTTGCATCTGGCCCTTGATGACTGACCTTTTTTGGTGAAAGGGGTGCCAGCTCTCAAAATGTAAACAGGCATTAGAGAATATCTCTTTCCTAAAAATGCTAGAAGAATAACATTCATCAACAGGTTTCTTTTCCAATAAAATGTCCAAATAGTTAATCCTGTTAACACCATGACAGCAGCTAATGTAAGAAAAAATGTAGTATTATGTGTACTTTCTGTCACACAGAACTTTTGTCATAGATTTAACCTGTAGATTATTTAAAATAATACTACTGAGCATTTGCATACATCCTTTACACATGCAATATATTGTAAACCAGTTAATGGATTTGGAGGAAACATACGTTTTGCAATTTAAGTTGAAGATTTTATCTAGTTAGCCTAGTACTAACAAATGAACCTATATATTCATATACATCATTATTAACTATTTAACATAGCAGATAAAACAGGAAAACTGACTGTAAACCACCCTCCTGTAAAAAGTTAACATCCTATTTAGAGGACCACTACATGTGGCCTACTCTCACCTTTCCTTGGGTCAAGTTTCATATCCGGACACAATATTGATGCAGATTCGTTTATGTGGGTAGAAACCTAACTATACTAACATCGGACTGCTTTTAGTATGCCTTGCCTTTTGTTGGGAAAACAACAGTTTGCTTATGTGTCTTATTAATCATCTGAATCTGGGAGGTATTCTGCAAAGAACATCCCACAATTCCCTATGGAAAGGGGGTGTGTGATAAATCCTTTCCCATACTTTCCACATGGATATTCCTTTAGGCAAAACAACATTCTCTGAATGTTGATCATTTTATCAGACTTCCACTTAAAAAGCACACAAAGGGCAAATACTGCCTGACCCATATTAACATTTATAAAAGCCTGCAAGTCTGTATATTGTAACTTTATTGCATGTTCAGAACCAGTAACAAAGGAAATATGTCAATGGAATGGGAAACTGCTTAAATATGCTCTATACTAAGGAAATCCTGAATCTTTCCTTCTAACAGACACTCCCTACTAAATTCCCAGTGATTTCACGTGTTTGTTAAGAGCTTACTACTTAATGTAGAAAAATTGTGAAAAGTCTGTTTCAACTGAATGCATTGCTTGCAAAATTCTCTAGCAGATGTACTACTAAAAGTTCAACAGTAGTAGTTAAACACTTAGTATACTTTAGAAAAAAAAATGACAAAACATAATCTTAAAATTACTACATTACATTTTTTCATTGGGAAAAAAAAAATACTGAAATCTCATGCTCAAAAACTGTACAGCTATTTCTACCAATTATGGAGCTGTAAAAGTTACTGTAATGTGGGCAGCAACCCTGGTCTGCTAGCATGGCCTCAATATTCCAAGGCTATCAAATATTATCATTACCTCAGTTTATCCATCAGCATCATCTGCCTTACTGAACAGCATTACTATTAAAGGAACAATATTCATTTCCTTAAACTGGTGAGGAGGAAGGAAAAAAATTGTCCCAGTATTTCTGAAGTTAAATCGAACACCACTAGAACAATATAATATTTGACTGTACAAGGTGGAAAGGTTAAGGTTCACTTCAGTAATACAACACATCCTTTCATAAAAGCTCATTAAGAAGAACCTTCTACTTCATTCTGCACACAATGAAATATGTATATCAAAATATTTCTTTTCTTAGCAAGGCCTGAAATCATTTCAGGGCAGCTATGAAAATCGTCACAGACATAATTTGATGAATGGAACTCCTGTTCACAAAGAACTGTGGGACTGAGGAAGTTTGAAAGCACAGTAGCTCTTTGTGTTGAAGTTACTGTTAACATTGCACGATGGCAAGATGTGGCCTTCAGCTAAAATGTGCACCATGTGCCATGTTCATAAAATAGATATTGCAGGTTTCTTTCAAATGTTTGGTAGTCACTGAGTGATGTGTTCACATTAATCAGTTTGCAGGTGTACTACTTGAAAGAATGTTTATTACAGAAAAATTCTGGCTGGTGATTACTATGCAACAGGCTGCATGGAAACAGTATATCTACACTGCTTTTGAACTGTATTTTCCAATGAACATAGTTTTGCTTAAGTTAGCATATTTAAACAATGTTAAACTGTAATCACTCAGATATCATTTTTTTAGTTCCTACAGTACTACTCGCATACATGGAGTTTTTGTAGTCATTGCACTGGAGCATGACAAGTTCAGCTAGATGGATTACACTGTAGAATTAAGAAGGTGCCAGAATTACTTTTAAAGTACAACCTGAACTTGAAAATATTACATATAAAACCTGAGAATCAATCCAACCAATGAACTGTATATGAAACAAATATAGCTTCATGCAATAGACTGTAAATATACCTCATTATGTCCCCTAATACACAATAAAAACCTACAGAAAGTCCTGAATCAGTACAAATACTATATAAATAAGTTTACAGAAACAAATCAGCAGTAGCAGGTGACTTTAGGACATTTATTCATTCATTTTTTGATTATGCACTTTATATAGTACAGTGTTGTTGGGGTGCCAGAACCAATCTCAGCACTTAGTGGACACAAGACATGAAAACTTATCTCAGGTGCGATGCTAGCTCCTTGCAGAAGACACACACACACACACACACACACACACGCACACACACTGGAGTGCTTCTGTTGAGAGTATGTCACTGTTTCTTTTTATCTTTTGTATGTTAGCAGAAGCATTTTTTCAGCAGGCTTCTTTTTCGACACCTCCCTCTCCCTTAATCTTTCACTCTTTCTCTGTCTATACAACCCCCATTTTACTGACTTGGCATTAATTACTGCTCCTGATTTATTGGACAAATCTATTTTATGATATACTTGACTGTATTTTTGTCACTCTTTGCTTTTGCGCCACTGACTGTATTTATGCTGTCCTATTTTAACTGTCACATTTCAGTCAGTTTCTTTTGTGTTTACAGTTTATGAATAATTTTTATATCTGTCTTAGCTTTCTTGTGTAACTTTTATAAATAATTCTTGACTCATTTTTCCCGCCTTTTTATTTCAGAAATATTTGCGTATTTTTTTCTACCTCAATTTCTTTTAATTGCCTGAGCTTTTCTAAATAACATTCCCATTTGTATTTTATACCCCAAGCAGACTCCAAAGAATTTTTTCTCATGTAGATGCCAATTGTTGGAGGCATGATGTGTAGGAAAGAAGTAAATAGGAACATATACTTTGGGGGTGTAATCAGTTGCCAGATTTTAAAAATTCCCGACAGAGTAATCTGTCAGAAATTTTGGGTCAGCAAATGAATGTAACTAAGGAAATTAGTTTTTTGAGCTGGAATATGGGATCTGAATTGGCTAGACAAGGTCTTGTTGAGTTCAATTCTGGTGGTTGCCAAAAAAGCAGTTACTAGAAAATGGAAATCAAAGTCTAACTCAAATGATATACAACACCAGAAAAACGAAACAGCAGCAAACTGAACTATATTTGAAGTATGGAGTATTGTAATACAGATAAAAGAACTGGAAGTGGGAACATTAATAGAGGGTAGCAGCAAACTGCATACAAAAGGAAATTATGGGAACAATACATGCAGAATGTTTTAGAGGAGGAGCGAGGTTTAAGGGAAGGCAGGAAGTGAGCAAGTTATGACATGTTTGATTGAAGATAGTTGAACAAGTGAATACATGGAATGTATAATGTTTTAAATTGGGAACATGTTAATATGTTTCGTTTTCTTTTATTTAAATGTATGTTTTCCTATATCTGAAGCGTTAATTCAATAAACGTGTTTAAAAAGAAATCCCTTTCGACAGATTTGTATTGATCCCATCACTTACAAGTGACATGATCTCAACGTTTATGTTTTTCTTCTAAACCACACCGTTTGTTTTCAGTAAGATTTTCCCAGATGACCACCTACTTCACAATCTGATATTTTCTTTCCTTTTGCCTTCTCATTAGAGCATGGACCATTCAAACTGCTTCTTTAAAGAGATTTTGCTAACAACTATCTAAAGCATACTTGTTATAAGTACCTAGAACACACCCATACTTTGATGTGACTACAGCCAACATTTTCTAGATAACATCTGCCATACTCATGTATAATAAGCAAATACTACAAAAGTATGCATTTTATTTTTCAGCTAAAGTGACTTTCTGCAGAAGTCTGTATGCCTAAATTATTTGTAGTACAAATCTATTGACTAACATAGCTAAATACAGGACAAACTATTTGTGTTCAAGACAGCAATTTTCTAACTATAACTCTCTGAAACCTTATAAGATTTAAGAGATGCATTATGTGCCCTCTTTCTGTGGTTTAGTAAAGGAAATTTTGTTGTGTAAATATGGACCTTAATTGACAAATAATAAACTTTTGCCTTTGATATCTGCGGTTTCAAATTATGGTGCTATGCTCACTGCAACTGTTTAACAGACAAAATATATAGAAACTATGTTTTGAAACTATGTTTTTCATGACAAATGTATGCTAATCATGACAAAAATGGCAATGCATGTGAAACTGACTTCACTACTTCATAAAACTACAGCTACTGCTATCCCAGGGAAGTACAGCCATATGCTTACATTTAAAATGGTTTTCTGTAAAAACAAGTTTAGGAAATGCCAGTGGAAGCCACTATCTCTGAACAATTATTTAATTTGCTTCAACTTGAGTTTAAAGATGCCTTGCATGGTTTAACAAAATGTTCTATAATGTTCTCCAACAGAATGGCTGATGATATGTTATCACAAGAAAAATGGATGCAGACAGACATTTGCAAAACAGCAGTGAATGTAGCAGGAACAGCCTTTTCATCTATGAAGTGCCGATATCTGTGAGGGGGGTGAATGTATGAGACGATTTACAACTTCTGTGTTGTTAAAATGCATTTCAGTTGTGAAGCTATATAAACACTAGGGATTTTCCTACACATAGCATTACTTCAGATACACAGTAATAATGTCTGCTGCTTCATATCCTGTCCATTTTACCATATAAATATACAGCCAAGCAAACTCTGTCAGTTGCCAGAATACAAAAACATTATTATTATTTAAAAAAGTAATTTGGGGACAACACTGGCAATGCCCAGTCCATCTACTGCACCTAAAAATAAAGTGAACTGAATGCTGACTGTTCATACAGGAGATGACATGATCTCAAGTTTAAGGACAAACCTTCGTACTGCAAAATTTCAGGCAGCTGTTTCCTCATTACTCTAAGATCTGTTTTTCACAGGAAAGACAGCCTCTACAAGCAGTGTTATCTGTCCCTGTGTGTAGTGCCATAATACTTCTGAAGCCAAAGGTTCATTGAGGTATCTGCTTGACTGACCTTTTTACTTATCAAATGGAAGGAAATGTGTGCTATCTGTTTTACCTCATCTCATACTAAATTACTTTATACAGTGCTCATGGGTATACAAAATTCAGCTTTCCATTAAATTGTCACCTTCAACATCTCCCTTACTTCGCTTGGCGAGCTGGAGGGCCTGATAAAGTAAAATTACTTCAATGTTCATACACCTCCTAGGGTGATGGGAACAGGTAGCAAAAAAAAAAAAAATTCACACAATGTTGCAGTACAAATTATGACATTACATTCTTTCAAAAATGATCTGTATGGTGTGTTGTCCCAGTTCTATGTGGAAGAGCAGGTTTTATTTATCCAGGATCAAATCTCAGCATTGGAAGGACATTTTCTCCCATCCACTCTGACTTTTCATTCTCTTAAGTGTTTTTAAGGACAGGCTTAGATGTTACTCTACTGCTCCTATGTATGCTTCTGGGGATATATACAGGAAAGATACCAGCCTCCATACTACACAACTGAACTACTTGTTAAAATGTTTGCTAAACAGGCAGCTGGAGTCAACAATGTACTTTGGAAACAAAGAAACTAGCTAGATTAAAATGTGGATATTGCAGTGTGGAAATATCACTTCCATGGTATGGAAACTGACAGAATATAGTGGTGGAATAGCAATAACAGAAAACACTGGGACCTGTACAAATGCTGGCACAGAATCATGATGACATCATTCTGTGACCAGAGATGGCAATGAAAAAAAAGGAAATGGTCCAGCATTACTTTGTTTAAACAGATAAGTAGGCTTGTAGGTAGGTAGGAAAACAGGTGGGTACATTGGCAGATAGATAGATAATTTGGTGGGTACAAGGGGTTGCTACTTCATTAAACTCCATTCTCTTGCACCTAGGGACTTTTTAAAAGATGGGAGCTAAGGCTTTAAGGTGTTACAAGCCCCCCCTTTTATGAATGAAATTTAGAGAAAAGACTAACATAGTGCAATGTATCTACCATTGTGTGGCAGCTAATTAAACAATCGCCAGCAACTGTCAGAATGATATTGCAGCCATCAAACTATGCTAGTGCTGACAAACGTGGAGGAACACTAAAACTCTTCATTGTTCTCCAAAGCAGTTAGAAGATGTTTTGGTGGCATTTCAAGAGTAAAATATCATGCAGGAACAGGAGAGATAGAACATACTATGGGAATATTGTACAACACTTGTGTGAAAGGATCACAAGAGAGACTAGTCACCGATGATACTATGCTTCCGAATCCTCGGAAAGTATCTGGTACAGTACCCCGAGGTATGCTAAAGGATACAGTGCAAGGAGAAGAACAGGAACAACTGAAATCGCACTAGTAGGCATTTCTGCAAGAATAACTTTAGGAAAAAATTGTACATTTTGCAGAAAAAGTGTTAAATGGATATGCTCTAACAATAAATACTAGCAGCAGTATATTACGTATTGTTATAACCATGCTAAAAGAGAGCTTTTATTTCAACAAAGCACAGTTGTATGATACTAATGCATATATGCCAATATAGCCACTGAAACTGTTGTATTTTAACTACCACCATTAAACATGAATGCTATAACAATGTTGCCTTATGATACCTACTGTCCCAGGAAGTCCAAAGTGTCTGGAATTTCAGCAAGCCATGAAACAATCTCATCCTCAAAAACATGTCTTTGACAAAGTGCTGACACACAGTCTGAGAACTAAGCCAAAACAAAAATTAGCTAGCAGGTGATGAATGTCCAGCAATAAAAATGTTAAGAAAATAGTGAAATGTATGTAGAAATTCTGTATCTCCGATATGCTTTATGAAAGAAAGTTAGTTAATAGTTAATGTCTTCATCTAAAGTGAGTCACTTTTCGGGGTCAATTGTTTTCACGAGCTACAGCTAAGGTTAGTATCAAGTAAGTCTTGATATATAAGACAGCAGGAAAGAAATACCTACCATGCATCAAAGGCTGGACATTCATCCCAGGTTTTTGGGTTTACTGATGCCATTTCTCAAATAAACCTCATCTGGTACTAACAAGCATTTCCAATGTTCACCTTCCAAACTCACACACAGGCACTTGCATGTGCGTGCTCGCACACACACACACACACACACACACACACACACACACACACACACACACACACACACATGCCTTGCAGCTCTGACTACTTTTAAAAATACAACTCAAAGTAATACATGTTTATCAGGTACAAATCTTGAGAAAAAATTATGATATAATAGAGTTTCTTCTTGGCACAAGCACTATATTTACCTTTTATTTTCCATATTTTTTCTCCCTCTTTAAGAAAGCGGAATGTATTAAAATGCTCCAATACTATCTGTATGCCATTACAACAAAGAGGCAGGCTTATACCGCTTCCCTCAATGGCTAAAGTAGATTACCCAATATATAATAACTTGGTGAGATGTCATATAACACTTTCTTCAAAGCTTTTTTGCAGTACTTTTTGACTTATGGTATGCACAAGAACTGTGTACTGAAAATGAAAAGTATATCACCTTCAGGAACATTGCAACCACATACAAGTCTTACTCTCTAAAGCACTTCCTGATGAGTTATAATTGGTTGGCCTTTAACATAAAACTACTGCATTCACATAAACACTATAGCATGAAAATCATGTTCAACTACCATCTGAAGGAATTCCGGAAAAGTGTCAGTAAATATATTACAGCCCAAAACTGGTCCTGCCAAGTTAAAGTTTACCAAAGTTTTCCAGTACTAACAAGGTTTTGGAAGGGCTCTGATCTCTACAATGTTTAAAGAAAATTTCAAATAGTAGTTACTCCCTGGCATCCTCCACTGAACTGCATCTCAGTGGTATTGTGCCAAGGTTTGAATAAAATTCAGTTCTCTGTAATTTGCACTAGAAAGAGCAGTTTAAGTTTAATACTTTGTATAGAAATGATGGTTTTACTTCTTGTCTCCATGCCAACAACAATATTACTTTTTGTAGCAAAAACAAAACAAAAAAAGAGAGACAAACAACAACAAAGAAAGCAGTAGGTACCTCTTGTGGATTTGTTTCTACTGTTGCTCTAAATAATTGGCATAATATATAACTGACCGTACTACAACTCTGTACATATTATAAATCAACAGAATAAAAACAAATGCATAGGATATTTTTTTCTTTACCTTTCTCTTTCAATTTAATAAATTGCTTAAAGTGTAATAAAGGATGTTTGTTCACAGGTACATTTGTCACTAGGACCCTGTAGTTAAGGACGGTGGGGAGAGGGGGAGGAAGGAGAGAGTCAGTAAGAAGGGGCAGGATAGGCTATAGTAAATGGGGGAGAGTTAATTAATTGACATAAGAGGGATTAGGGATGTTAGTATATTAGGTTAAGAAAGTGGGGAATCAACCTCACTTGCCCTTGGTAGGGAAGGTTTTGGGGGTACATGAGGAAAAAATGGACCTCTCCTTACTCTGACAGTTAGCTCAGAGGACTAACACTCCAATATGTTAATAAACTGCTTCCTGTGGCAAGGGTATAGGGCTTGACTCTTTGGGTTTGGTAGTTGGCATGCATGGTTAAGGTGTTTACCTCACAACACAAGGTACAGTGAGCAATTCTCATCTTTTGTTAATAGTTAGGCTTATAGCAGTCAGCAAACTAACTCCCTAGGATTTAACTATTTGTTTAGCAGCTCAGTGCTACTTAGCATGGCCTGAAAGGATGGTATTAATGGTTCGAGTCCTACTGAAGGGAAGTTACGAAGATGAGGGTTGGCATAATGGTTAAGGTAGTTATCTTACAGACATAAGGTTCAGGGTTCAATTCTCACCTTTGTAAAGAAAAGTAGCTAAGTTTAAAAGGCCCACAAGGTCAGCTCACCTAGTACTTAACTATGAATGAGGGTAATTTTTCTCTTCCTCCTCTTTTATTTCCATCTTCTGTTTATGCATAATTGCAAAATGGTTCAAGTCAGTGGTGCTGCGCTGCTTAAGGAGGGACAGTAGACAGTGAGCACTGCTGATGCTACTGTCACTTGGAAGGTGAGTGGTCTGCCACACTGACAGATTAGTTCTCTATTGTTCCTGTTTTACAAGTTGTGATTTCAGTCTGAATAATTTGTAAAACATTCGTAAGGTGAGCATTCTGTCACACTCCCTTGAAAGTGGTTAGCTGTACATTTGGTACAAATTCTGTATGTGAAGTTATTGGTATTTAGGTGTCACAATGTCCCTTATGTATCATTACTGTGGTGGTGAGAAGATATCGGCCTGCAGTGACTAACAATTATTGTCAGGCTCTTTAAGTAACAATGGAAGAATCAATCACCTGTAAGCATGTGCGTATGCCAAGAACATGAACTAAGACAACACGTGCCAGTGCCAGTCCAAGAAATGCTACTTGGGTGAACTAACACATTTTTAATCATTTAATCCTGATTGCCTGTAAAATAGCAACCTTCCTGTGATTAACCAGCCCATTTGTTCCCCCATGGAGTGACAGCCATTTGCCTGAGGCTGTCACCAAGGCAGTCTTTAGGTGTTTTCTGATTTTAGCCCTAACTCCTCTCCCAGTGGATGATGTTGACACTTGTGGATGTGAAGGCCAGCAGTGCCATTCTCTGTAGGTGTGTAAATTCCCACATGCCCACAACATGAAAACTGCCACTTAAATGCAGCTTGACAGAGCCAAACACACTTCTCTGGCCCATATGCTACTAGCTGTGCACCTCTTTCCATATTAGGGGCTGCAAAAAGAAGGCAGCATCGAGTATTCACCCTCACCCTACCTCTTTAGCTCATCACTTATTGACAACAGATTAACTGAGTCATAGTCACAGTCATGGGTTCATTCCTCTGTGCTGCTTAAGTGATCACAAACTAGAGCAGTTTTGCATAAACATACAGTAAAGGAGGTCACAGATATCTGCTACTGATTAAGCCAGTGACACAATGCATCAGTTTTTACAACTACTTACTATGCAGTATGCAACCAGTGCTCCTTGTGCAAAGCCAGCCAATACATCTGTAGGGTGGTGCTTATGGTCAGACACTCGAGACAGTCCAGTGTAAAATGCCAGCATAATAAGAGTGAACTGTAGAAGAGGACGAAGCAACCTGGCTCCTTTCCATGTGAATCTTGCTTGCAGATAGAACTAAAATGAAAATTTACATTTAGATATATAATATAGAAACTAAAATTAAATTTTAAATTTGGATATATAATAATATTTTAGACATTTCAGCAACATGACATACACCTGTAGATATATAACAGTTCAGTAGTGATGCCATTGAATCAATGTGAGCAAAATAAAAGAAAACATACAAAAGATTTTACCCATAAACACTGAATTGTACAGCTCTGTTAATAATGAAAGCAATAAATTATACTACTCTAAATGTCCTAACATTCACAGTTTGCCAGTGTTATGATAAAGTAAAGTAGGCAAATTTATACGTATAATTGTAACAAATACAAATATGCACATGTGCTTCCACATAGTCACAAATAGATGATAATATAGCTGTGCAAAGAAATGCAATTTCTCTCTGTAGTCTTTTGCATCACGTTCTTTACATACACACACACACACACACACACACACACACACACGCACACACACACGCACACGCACACACACACACACACACACACACACACACACACACACACACACACACACACACACAAGCTTTTAAATGAACCTATGCTGCCATTCACAGACACACAGTACACCATAATGTTCTGTAATGTAAACTCAGAAGTACAATGTTTATTCCAGTTCTACAACAAATATCACATTCTGCATATCATGCTGAGTTGTGCTTTGTAAAACTCAAAGGAAACACCCACTTCCTTTAGAAATGGTCAATACCAAATAATGTGAGTAGAGATATACTGCCGTGACAAAAAGTGACAAATTGGAACTGTATAGTAGAAATGACGTCAAACAGGATTGGCTTCCTACAAGACTTTGAGCACTTCCTATTTCTTGAGTTCCTGTGGGAGCAGGGGATAACAATGGGAAAAGACAACAGGAAAATTAGACTCTCTCTTTTCTCACAAATTACAGAAGTCCTCTCCAAAAGCAAACTCAGCCAAAGTGTGAGCAGCCCACTGCTCTGCACTGAGCTGCTTACTTCCTATAGGAAGTGGGCAGGGTGGGAAGAGGTGAATGTCATTTACTTCCATAGCTTTTCTGCTGTCTGGGCTAAGTATAGCTTAGATGCAACTGACTACAGTTCACACCTATCCTAAGTACCACAAGGGAAAATGAAGGGACATTTCAAGGAAAACCCATGTTTGTCCATGCTACAATTGCTAAAAACTTTCACACTGTACAATAGCACTGTGCTTTACATTAAACTTTCATTCATACTGCTCAGTGCAGTGCATAATGAAATGGATATTTAGACAAAACAAGGAACAGTGCATAATGAAATGGATATTTAGGCAAAACAAGACAGTAGCATGTGCTGTTCCATATCGCTGTCAGGTCATGACTTAACAATGTTCAGGAGTTAGCTCTGTTGTCTAGTTTTTGATTTCCTCTGCTTTCAAAAGGTATGCCTACAATGAACTGGCAATCTTCTGAACTGCATGTGTGTGCATGTGTGCATGAGTTTATGTCTCTGTGCATGCATCCATTTCAAGACTTGTTGTCAGCCTTAAACCTACTGTTTTGCCAGTATACGCTCTAGCTCTCCCTGCTACCCTGAATTTCACAAAAAGGGTACAGGTAAATGATTAAAGGCTCTGTAGTTTGGCTAGAATATTTTGCTCATCTGATCTATAATTAAATCCAAAGCCCCATCCTTACAGTAACTTCTCCCATACCAGCCTGTAATCCCAACATGTTTATTATATACTCTAATTCTGAAATGTTTTCAGTTCACTGACCTACAGATGTGATAATCTAATGGGAAACACTTTCACTAATTAATTCTTCAAACCACTCGCCTTGTTTTCTGGCTGGAAGAACAATACTAACCTTACCTGGCTGACTTTCATTCTCTATTACAGTGTTACAATTGCCATTACAATGCATAAGAGCAAGAAATCAAAGGGGGTACTTTGTCCCTTATGCAAAAGTATTCCCTGTTTATTTTATCTAAACTTACGTTAAATAGTTAGTAACTGTATTTTTAGTGTTTGGTACTTGTAATAAAATATTACTATAATTCCACTATTGCAATTAAATTTTCCCAAAGAAGAAGCATCCCTAATGTATTTAAAGTGGACCATAGTTTCCCCTGCATAATATGTGTACTTAACTTTAACAAACAAACAACTTTTGTCTGCATAAACATCTGAAAAGAAAAGTTATCTATTTTAATAAACAAATTATTTGGATAAAGAGCAAAATTTACTGGTAAAGGGATAGTCCGTCTTGCTAAACGCATGTGCATTTTTTTTAAACACGTTTTTACTATGCTCCATACTTGGATGTATCAAAGGAAATTAGTTCCATACAGTTCCACATGCTGGTACTGCATAACACTGGTACAATGTAACAAAGACAACAGTATTGTCCACTGGTGGCCTTACAGGGCATGGCTACATAACTTATACCTATACATACATAAATATATATATATATATATATATATATATATATATATATATATATATATATATATATATATATATATATATATATATATATGGATCTAGGATGTTTGCTCAAGAGAGCAAAGGTCCAAATCCATAATAACCGAACACACTTTAACAACAGAGCTTTTATCGAAAAAGCGCTTTCGTTAAAGCGTGTTACAAAATAATAAATAAATAAAACGCTACATTTACATTTTAGCAGGATGCACCCCCCATGTGGGGGGCTGTGCCCCCCCCACACCCCCCTACTTTAATATTCTCTATCCGAGACCGCACTACAGTGGGGAAAAGGGAAATTTCCCTTACCTGCACAGTAGTACAGCCTCGGCAATAGGTGAAATGCACTTTCATGTAAGTATGCCTGGCCGTTTGGGTTTCGGTCGTTTGCTCATTGGAGCAAATGTCCTAGATCCACACACATATATATATATATATATATATATATATATATATATATAGGGGGGCAGGAACAAATGAGTGAATAAATAGACATAGTGGGTTGCTGAAGTCAAGAGATGAACCTTTAGTTTTAGGTAAAGATTGATCAAATAAATGACTATAAATATATACCTGTAATAAAAAACTTTAAAAGAGCAGTTTGAAGTCAAATAAATCAGGTATGCCATGATACTATTTGGTAGGAGACTTCTGAGAAAAATATTTGATTGAAGATTACATAAAAAAACCAGACAAAATTAGTGGCAATTTATCAGCAAATATCTCAGTTATATCCATAAGACATAGAAACTAGTAAAACTTCATTTGTTTTAGTGCACTTGAGATTATAAAGCACTTCAAATAAATTAGGGCCTATTAATCTGTCACAGACTAATGCAGAAAACAGAAAGAAGACAAAAGAAGGTTATGAAAAGAATAAATTGCATCTATAAACTGGAACAAAATGATTCATTTTATACAGAGATTATTACTGGAAGACTTCTAAGCTTTTATGCTGTTTTTTTTTGTTCCAATCAGTTTGACCACCAAACTGATTTGTCCCACATTGATTCATTTGTTCTATCTTTTTCTTCCATTCCATCTAATACAGTATCCCAAATGGTTCTGGGGGAAGTCATTTCCACTCTAGATTACTTTCCTGACAAAAAAGATTGATGGTGAAGTGAGATCCAAGATTCGGTAACCAGGTGCCATCTTTCACAGCAGATGAGGATTTTTTATATTCTTAATCCTATTCCCCCGACTATTTGTGTGTGTTGAACACATTGTAAGTTCAAACACTGGAGTAATTTACTTCACTGAACATTCAGTGACATTTCATCAAGCAATCACATGTTCAACTTGCAAAATATCTACCCTTCAAGATAGAAAGTTAAACAACCCCCTCCCAAAAAAGCATGTTTTTCCATGGGGCACCCCCCATCACCCCTTACATCCCATGCAATCTATGTATGCCAATTGCAAGATAACACAACAGTGGGAAAAAGGCAAATTCACACTCCACCCCACAATGCCATGACCTTCCACATACAGATGCCAGTGTTCTTCAGTCTTATGAGAATTCAGTGTCATAAGCCAACAACAAAAACCTTCAAGATTCTGAATATTTAATAACATGAAAAGATCCCAGTAAAATGTATTGCCTACAAGCAGATTCAGCCAACAAATTGTAGGCTTGTGGTATCCAACAACAAATAGCCCTGTGAAGAAAAATCTGTGGTAGGACAGATTGCCACTGGTCACTCAGTCTTACCCTTTCTGCCCAGCTCCTCTTGTGCTGGGCCCATTATTTGAATACTGGTCACTTATGTCACAGTCACAGCCATAACATTTAGGTTTAGTCTTCGATGCATTGTCAGGTCTACTTTTCTTAAAATCACTTTACTATAACTACAGTGTTCATGGTGCAAAGTCAAGATGACTTGCTCTAGCAGCAAGAAAAAGGATAGGACTATAACACAGTGCCTCAAATGATTACACAAATAAATTGGCACAGTGCATAAGAAAAACGGTGTAGTATAAACAGCACTGACACATTTATATATGTGAAATAGAAATTCAAACTTAAATTCAATAGCATTCAAGATGGAAATGTGTAACAGTGAGCAAGATTATTTAACAGAGTTAGAGATGCTATACTAAGAATATATATGCACATTTGACAGTAGACAGTCACTACTAGTTCACTTGGTCTGCATTTGGCCAAAGAGAAGTACCACGTAATTTCAAAATACAGCCTCAGTTATCCCCCATCTACAAGTGCAGTTCCAACACCAATTCAGTAAACTACAATCTAGTTGGAAATAAATGGACAACAGCACCAGGGAAGGTGATAAAAGGGATACTGTTACAAACATGTTATGACAGTCTAAAATCAACCAGCATCAGGAACTAAACCAGTTTGATTTACTGCCAAGAAGTACTGCAGAGCAAGCTTTGTACACTTCCACGAATCGGCAACATCTCTTCTGGGTAAAGGAGTCTAAACAGATGTAATTTACCTGGTTTTCGCTAAGGGTTTTGGCTTGGTACCACATTGGACACAATTTGGAAAGCTAAAGACAAGAAGTAGCAGTCACTGAAGGCAATGGACTTAGGGCAAGGGACAACTGAGCAGGCTGAGCAAACACATTCAAAAACTTGCAAAAAGCAGTACATGTGATCCAGTCCCATAGCAGACTAAATAGCAAACTTCTTCATTCTATTTTCACATTTTGTAATACAAAATAAAATAAGAACCCTGTGTCATTTTTCATCTCTCTCTGTTATGCAGCCTAAATCCACTCAGATCACATTTTATCTAGGGACTTTCTTTTCCCAGGTGTCATATAATGCATAAGACAGAGTTTCAGTTGTCAACTTTTCAATCAGGCTGCCAACCTGCTTTTTGTTACTTACTACAAAGAGATTTACCTTCCTTTCAATGCACAGCATTCCTCTTTGGTAAATATTTGCAGAATATGGCTAGACTAAGAACTAGTCCTTGCAGTGTACCACTAGAATCACAACTGTTCTATAATATTAAAACAGAGGTTAGAAATAAGAATTCAGACCTCATTTCAAACAAGCAACATGTTTTTGATAATTTTCTGGTATGAGTATGTATGAAGAATAATAAAGGTTCTTATCTACTACATAGACCAAAAAGTGGTCTGGTGTTTCAGGTAAACAGTTCCAGTCAGGGAACTATAGACTCACCAACGTAAATAAAGAGGGAAACAGCCTGAGTAAACTAGGCAGATTGACTCTGTTCTATAGACTGTTCAGTAAGTTACTCCACCATCAGGGCTACTGTGTGTTACCAGGGAGGCTTAACTGTTTTAACTCTTTACTTTAGAGTTGTACGTTAGAAAAAGCAGTCCATTACCTGATTAGCAAATTTCCTGAAGTAAGATTAAACTCGTTTTTTTTTAATTGCTAAAAACTGAAACACTGCATTTTTGTGCAGCTGTTTAATTCACTCATCTTGCTAAACTACAGAGTTGCTAGCAATCTCACATTTGCCCCTCAGTTTACAGTATTTCTGCATTGAAAAAGAATGTGAGGATGCAGTTTTAATAAATGACTCTTGATTCTACTATTCTTTTTCAGTTTACTTGTTGCTGATGTCAGTTCAGGCTGGTTATTTTAAGAGAGTTTGAATTTCATAACAAGTGCTACTGATAAATAGCACTGCAAGTCTCAGATGAGCCAGATAAGTAAGCCAGAGAAACAATCTGATGACATGACAATTAATGCTTCAGTGAGGAAGCTATGTTCATGGACAGCAAATTCTTTGCTGGAAAAGCTTACGATAAAATGGCTCATACCAACTTATTTAATTACATAACTCGAGCCTATAAAACAGTACCTTGCATGCAGAAAAATGAATCATATTCTGACTGAGCTGCGTTTAATTTATGCTTTAGAAGTATTTTTCCAAAGCCTTTCCTTAGTGGGGGGAGGGTGCTTTTTTTCCCTACAGCAAAACATACCATCTCCCAGTGGTACATGATATGACACTTATTCTTCAGTACATTTTAATGTGTGCAACCATGGCAGACATGAGATATGCACATTTTGCATGTTGGCAGACATTCAGCCTGTAGTCTGTCATTCAGCTCCTTAATGAATCTGCACTGTTTTTAATTTTCAGAGACACCCTTATTATTCCATTACAAATTTACTCTGATCCCAAATTGATCTGGCACACAATCAGAGCAGAGTCAGACGACAAAGCATTAAGTCGTCTCAAGCATTAATATTTGTGTGCTTATTCTCCATCAGAACATAAGTTTTTCATTCAGACTGATTCACCACAGAGTTTGAAAAAAATCATGTTCCCTAGGAGCTCACCAAGAGTGTAAAAATATTATCTGTTTGAGTTCAAGTTCTGTTAAGTTGCACAATGTAGGAGAATGTATACACAGAGCTGACACTGTTCTTGGATGGAATTACATTAAAACTTGCGTGGATTAATCTCATACATACAAAGAAAAATTGTTTCAGTCTCATGTACTAAAAGGTTTTGCTGCATTCATGCATCCCTGGGACCTGGTATTTTTTTTTCATATTTTTACCTATTTGTTGACCAGGTAAGCCTACTGGACACAATCCTTTTCCAGGGGTGATTCAGGAGCACCGTATTGTTAAGTGACTTACTCAGAGTCACACAGTAGGCAAAGAAATGTATACGGAATCAAACCCTATACCATGGTGCAGGATGCCGCTTAGTAACACCTCAGACCTTAAGTCTTCTGCACTACAGCATCTCTAAAATTGTGAAACGTGAATGGATATACAATGACATTATCACTTGAATGACCAAAGGCTTACCGTATGGATATGCTTAACTTACATTAAACACAAGAACTAGTTATGCCACTGGATAAGTCATTCACTTATAAACGATAGGAGAGATATTACATTTCCATAATAGTGAGGACTAAAGCATGAATTACACAGACAAACTATTTTTGTGATCATATGCATTATCTAAACTGCTAAAATGTAAACCTTTGTGGACGTACTGAAAAACAAACTATAAAGTGATGTAATCTAAGGCTTCTATGTTACTAATGTGTTTAATTTAGTAAAAACTACTAGTAGCAAGAGAATTTTACAGAGGAAAGTGGTTCAGTCACCCAATATACAAGTGAAAACTGAAGGAAACTGAGGAGTACAGGATGATACTTGTTAGAAATCCACATCTTTATACATCTCTCCATACTCCCAAACATCTGTTTAATTTAATCATTTAAAAGACATCCGTGGATCTATGCATTCTAACTTCTCAGTTTTATTGACAATTTTCCTCAGTCACCCTCCAGTGGAATATAAACAAGCACAAACAAATACAATATTGGATTACCATGACCTAATGAAGCATCTCATTTATTCATTTGTCATAAATATAAAGTTAGTATTAGCGATATATGCCTTTCCAAATACTCATAAACACATATCTAAAATACTATGTTATGCTGTTTAGGTGTAGTAACTTTTTCAGGAATGGTACTGCATTGCTTTTTTTTATTTTTCAAATAAAGGAGGCATTGAAATACATTAGCTGTTCTTTATTAAAACAGTGCCTTGTTTGTTTCTTTAGAAACTTCCTCCAAATGGCATTGAACCAAATCTGCATTATCCACTAAAATAACTTCTTGTGACTGAAAATTTGCTGTTTCCTCTGCCCACCCTTGTTGTTACTCCCAGCAGAAAAAATATTGGTTGGTATCTAGAAATAAAGGTTATTACAAAGAAGGTAAACAGCAGTACTCCAAATGTTTAGACGTTTGACAGAAACAATGGTCTGTTCTACTGCATCCAGCAATTTGTGATAACATGTATCCCAGAGCACTGACTGAAAATGCAAATTTGAGTTACTGCAGACTTGCTGTCACTATATCTTGAGAGCAGAGGGACTTCTGGTTTCGTTGTTTTGGAAATCTTGCCAGGCAATCCAGCAGATTTCATTTCACTTCCTTTATATAAGGCCATTAAGCTCTGAAAATTAACAGAGATGAGTGCACCAAAGCACCACAGAATGGTGACTACTACAAGAGCTTTAGGGAATTTAGTTGTGTTAAGTTATGGAATCGATAATTCATCCTGACAAACAATCCAAACAATTATTCAAAACTGGTCCACCCCTTAAACATTTTGAACAACAGTACATCTGCTGTCTACATATTAAAGAAATCTGAAAAAATAAAACACCCCTTCACATACTCCAGTGTGCAAGCATTTTAGCATGTTTTCTTAAGTTCTGCACAAGGAATTGTACAAAGCTCAAACGAGTCTTTTACACAAAGTCTATTAATATTGACCAGAAAGTAAATTGCAAGGATTCTGAAGTCTAAAGAGGAAGCTGAGATAGAAAATTATTTGCAAACATTCTCAAGAGTTGTAGCATATCTACAGCAAAATTCATGTGTACAAACTGGATGAAGTAAGCAGCGGTTGTTATAATTAGAAATGCAATGCTTAAAAGGGTGAAGCAGCTCTTTCAAAGGAAGAAAAGTCAAATTTCCCTGAGGTGCACAAATCTCACGGTGGATTATATTAAATAAGAGAGCAAAGAGGATTGAACCCCTAACATGACGGCACAGGTTGCCCCCAATTAAAAGCCTGAAATAGAATTTTAATTAGATTTTTAAATGAGTAAAATTCAGACTTAGTTATCTGCAGCCATTTAAATACAAGACAGAAATCTACAGAGTTGGTATATTTAGTTGGGGGGCTGTGGGGGGTGTTGGGGGTGATGCCTCCCACTTGTGTGGGTTTGAGATGCTTCAATGTGTTTTTTTTTTATATATTGGCCAACTGCCTCTTTGCCCGGAAATCTTTTCTACACTAAAGTCATATTTCAGTGTTGTCATCTTTATTATATGAAATTCAGGTAATTGGAATTTTGGTCTACTCAAGCAGACCCATACATACAGATTATATATATATATATATATATATATATATATATATATATATACTGCAACACTATATGCCGAGCATTTGCAAAGGATTTGTTTTGACAGTTTGCAAAGAGTTCTGGCAGCTGAATGGATTCACTAAGAGTGATTGCAAAGACCATGTTTGGTGTAAAAAAGGGGCTTAGTCTTTTCGTTGTGGAATATCTTGCAAGGTGATTTACGCAAGGCATCTTCTAACTCTGACATTTTCCTCCAGAAGCAATTAAAACCAGAAGTAGTACCTTCAGTGAAAAATATCTTAAGTCTACTGAATTTGCTTCCAATCTAACACTGAAATTTCCAGGATGTGAATGTACCTTCTTGGCGGTCATAAGTTAGTTGATATTTGTGAGAAGGTAAGAAGACAGATTATTGCAAAACTAGCCACTCTGTTGGTGTAGAGGGATAAATCATTCCCAGCTGTGATTCCTCACAGAAACTGGGGGTATTGCTCATGGTGGCCTAGCTCAAAATGGGTTGGATGGTGGGCATTGCTGAGTTGCTGCAGATGTGGTGCAATACACCACATACCCTCATTCCACACCCATCTCTAAAGCATCACCACAGAACTGCAAAAAAAAGTGGGGAAATAGTCAGTAGGGTATTAATGCAAAACCTTCCGAAGAGACTGTAGTTGGGCAAGATCCCTAGGAGGACCTTAGGATTCATGACAAGATCCAGCAGTAAGAAGAGTTAGTCCAGAGGGTAAGGAGTCATTGGTTGCCCCCCCAACAAAGACATGGTGCCCTGAGTAACAGTGCCATGAGGATGATGTAGGGGGACCACAAAATATACAAAAAATGTAGAACTATGCACCTTGACTAAGGAACAATGTCTGAATCAAACAAGTAATGCAAGTAGCCTGAAAGTACTAGTATGAGGCATCGATAAAGAATCAAACCATTCTGTCCATGAAAAACAATTCTTTTCTACTTCTGTTGGTAAGATTTTCTTTCTCCTTCCAGTCCTTTTAGCTTCTTTAAAACTACCCAATTCCTGCAGAGAAAAACTTAAAATGTCATGCTAACACAGAGAATTTCAAGTGATTTGGGTGGGATGTAGAACCTTGCCCCTTGTTGAGTCAGCAAAGGTTTATGTAAAAGCAATGGCACTGGTAAACAACAGATATAACTCAGTAGCAGTGAAAACAGCTGTTGTACAGATCAAGAGAGAGAGAGAGAGAGAACTCTTAGGAACAAACTGTCACTTTCCTGTCTTGCACTGAAGAAAAGTTTCTGGAATAAATGAAAAGGTGGAAGGACATGTGTCTGTGTCTGTTTCAACTGAAAAGAAGTAGGCATATGATGAATTATTAACAGGCGCAGATTATGTTCTAGAGCCTGTTTCTAAATCTTAATTCCATTTTTGCATAGTTGAAAAGATTAGCTTTTCTGTGTTTATTTAAATTCCACATCACTATAGTCTTGTTTGTATTGCCTTATGAGTATTCTAGCTGGCAAGGGCCTGTTATTGCACAATGATATGAAATGTTTTTTTTTTTTCTTTTGGTGAAACAAACTGCTAAGAACTTAAAAGTGATGGATTGCTGAAACAGTCACCCTGAATATAACTCGAGTGCAGTTAGAATTTGATTTCAGGATAATGGAAGTAATAGCCATCCCTACAGATGAATTGGCTGTGTTTGTCTACTTTAGGAACATGTTCTTTATTTCCAATACTACATGAAGCATTATAACCTGAAATGTGTGTATTGTTTCTAATTGTTTTTGAGATGCCAATGCATTTAGCTGTCATGTAATTGTGCTTAAGGAAATATAAGAATGCAGAAAACCATGTATCCTAGTGCCCTCAGAAAACTGTCTATTTATTTTGCTTATAGGTTCATAGGTTAAAACTAGCTACACTTGTGGGCCATTTTAAGCCTAGCCAATCTCTCTGTTTGTACTCAACATTTATTTTATTTAACATTTGTTGACCGGGAAAGCCCGACTAGGATGGAGCCTATTTTTAGAGGAGGCCCAGGTAGAAATGCTCCAAACGCATACCGTGTAATGTGGAATGAAACCAGAGTACCCTGAGGAAACTCACTCAAATGCAGGGAGGATATGCAGACTCCACACAGAAGGCACCCCAGCTGAGAATCGAACCAGAAAACCTCTTGGTGTGAGGTGACAACGTTAACTGCTGCACCACTGGACATAACCTATCCCATTTAGTTATAGATTGGCCATACCCATCCCATGGTTGTGTAATATCCCTAGTGAGAATAGTTGGAATCATACCATAGATAGTTTGAGGGTATCCATGCATGGGAAAATGCATTTAGGTGCTGCCTCAGTCCATTACTATAAAAGGGGCAGTCCAGGGATAAATTTTCTGTTTCCCATCCATAGGTCCAAGTTGCACTTGACTATGGATACAGGTAAGCTTTCTTTTACATGGATGGGGAGAGTCTGTTGCGGAGCAGCTGTTTTCGCTGTGAGATATACCTGTAGATATATAATTGTGATGGTTTGCTATTTTGCTATTTTGAATACTACTCAAGGAATGTCTCTTCTCTTGTCAATAATTGGAATACCATCCCTACCTCTTTAGTAATGAATGCCTTAGTAAAGTGACTTCTGTTTAATGAATGAAGGAGGATCTCTTGCAATTTACTATTATCACCAGAAATACAGCAATGAATTGGTCCAAGAAATACACGCTGAACTTGGAACAGGTAATTTTACACAGCTTCACAGCTTTCTACTGCACAAGTTTTAACAGCTTCCTGTGAAGTTTTTCAAGTGATTTCATTGCTGAATCCAATGACATTATTTTTACTAGTGCCTGTCCCTTCTTAAATTCATGTCACATCACACTTTTTATATAAAAAAGACTGGCATAAGACCGTATACTTTAGTGAAAAATTTTAGTGGAAAAATGTGTGAAGAAGTGCTGGTACACACTGCCTCTGTTAAGGACTGGGACACAAACAATGTTCCCTGGTGTCAAGTAATTTGCATAAAAATAAGCTTGCAGGTTATGATTCTCGGTGGTTAGTTAATTAATGAATAGCATTTAAACAATTGGCTTAATCACACAGCCATTTGATACAAGTCTTGATATAAGAATAAGAGTCTGGTAAGTCATTTATAGTGACCACTTAGAAACTGAAGTGAGTATGTATTTAGAATAGTGTTTGTTGATGCCACAGAAATTTATGTCTATCAACAGAAAAGTCTGCAGTGTTGAATCAGGGTTTTTTCAGCTGTCCAATGTCTTCCCCAATCTTTTGTGACTCTTCCTGAATCAATACTGTTAATAAACTATCAGTCCACAGATTTCAAAATTATCGTTTACTTCTTTGATAATACCGATTCAAAGATTTTAGCTATGGTTTTGCAATATGATAATCAATGACATATGATAGAGTTAATGGGACCACTTTTAACTAATCAGAAATTGTTGTTATTTGATTTTGTTGCATGCATTGCTAGAAGTCACCTCCTATGGGTTCATCTTAAATCACGGCTGACATAAAAGGGGAGATGGCATGAGCAGGAAAAAAGCATACACAGATATGATTTACTTACTTCAGTACTACAAACTGCTACTCATCTGATAAGAGGGGACATTTCCAGTC
Source organism: Protopterus annectens (assembly GCF_019279795.1). Lineage (NCBI taxonomy): Eukaryota > Metazoa > Chordata > Ceratodontiformes > Protopteridae > Protopterus > Protopterus annectens. The sequence continues at coordinate 670,086,020 of NC_056744.1, forward strand.
GTAGCAAAGAAATTAGCAATAAGAGAAGTTGGTTGAACTGTAAAATAGGCTTCTGAAAGAGTGCAGCAATGCGGGTATGATTCTGTTCATCACGACATGGTGTGACTAACCACTATGCAGAAGTGAAGGATGCTTATCTATCCACAGCATAATACATCTATGCACTATCAGGACAGTCAGAATGCATGTCGGAAAGTGAGTCTTGCATAAAGTGGTCACATTGGAATACTAGACTACTAGCAGGGTTGGCAAGCAAAAATGGGTGTCACTTTAAATTCTGATTTTGTGTAAGGTGCAAGGTTGATTTGTTTCAGCACAGCTAACTATTTTTTCTTGCTTGAGTTCCAATCATGATTATTGGATCACATAGATGTATGAGATACCCAATGACCTTTAACACTGCCCATTTATGTTCCAACATATGGTGACTTGTTATGCTTTCTTCTGGGATAAATTCACACCAGTACAAATGAAGCGGATTTCAGTCAGTATATGTAATAAGATACTCTTCAGCTGATGAGTAATACATCTTGATGCCAGAGACAGACAAAACCACCATGGAAATATTTAAAAAAATAAAAAAGTACAGAAACATGATGGGACAGGGGACAACTAGCTACACTATCTAGAAAACAAACTTATGTCTTGGTGCTTTTATTTTTTTTTTTTGCGCTCTAATGCTCTTGGTTTAGAAATAAGGCCCTTCTCACAGTGTGCTAATTTCCTGTGTATAATACATAAAGGTTTATGCACTCTGTGCATTGGTTTGCATGCACAGGTTTTTGAAAGTGATTAAATGAATATCAGCCTCGATTGCCAAACAGCCTTAATTATCTGGTAAAGAACTTACAGTTATTTTTCTGCTGACAAGAATGCTGCCCTAAGCATAACTGCACATGTGCCTGCATTATTTGTAAAATTCTTCCCAACAAAAGCCCCTCTGAGACCCTTAATGTGTAGTTCTGCCATTATACCTCTTACTTTGAAATATATCACTTCTGATTTGCATGAATTCAGAAAGGAGGGAAAAGATGCAAAACAAAAAATAAAACTTGCAACAAGCTTTGATGTCCTTAAAATTTGCAATTAGAGCATGTGCCATTTCTTCTGTTATGGTTTACAGTACCTTAGAATGACAGATGACAAATTACAGTGTTTTCCTGTAATTATACTAGTCTGATGTTTTGCTGAATGTGTGTCTGCTGAATTAAAGTAATGTTGTTTAATTCTATAAGGCACATATTTGCATTTGACTCTGGCTGGTACATTGGATCATATGCTCTTGATGTATACTTCCTAGAACATGCAACCATGTCAGGGATCTAAACCAGATTCCATTCAGCCACAGGGCTCACCCCAGCTCCTCTTTGCCTTCAGACATTTGTATATAACCAATCTAGTGTACCATTTACTTTTATAAAATGGTACTTGAATGATCAAGCACACCAAGTTTCAGGATTAAACCAGCATTGTGGTGATGTGTGGCGATGCATTAAGCAGCAAACAGATTTCCAACATATGAAATAAGCCAGAGAGAGAAAGAGAGAGATCAGATTTATCAACAGATTGACCAATTAAAAAAATACAGTTACTAAAGTACAACCAAGGAACCTTTAGGGGTAGGTGTACAAAATACAGACAGCGTCAACAGGTTGCTTATGGAAATCTGAAACATGTACTGAATAAACATTACTTTTTTGTCTGTTTGATGTACAGGTCATAGACATTTATAATCTGGTGTTTTAGTAATTGTGTATTATACTTATATATTTTTTTTATATTTGCATGTCAACTCATGCATTCCCTAATGAGACTTGATCCCATTTGTTGTCTGGTGATGGGGACCTGCTAAGTCCACCAGGGTAAAAACCATCCAGGGGGTTGTCACTTATGCAGCCATGTGTATTGCTTGTGTGCTCACCAGCACCCTGACAACTACCATCTCCTCCACGATGGGGAGACATGCGACTCAACATCACTATGGGGAGGGGGTCACAATGCATTCCCATATGAGAATGAATGATCCTCTGTACATGCTCAGTGAAGGCTACTGCCCATTGGTGGTTTAGTACATCATACCCCTGTTTCCAGGTCATGTCACAAGTCTGTTACAACCCTTAACCGGCTCTGCTTCCTACCTTCAGGATGGGCATACCCTCCCCTCATTTCCAGCTCTATCAACATGCCCAAGCTGCTAATGAAACTCAAGCTGCCTGGGCTGCACTAGACATTCTATTCCTCTACAACACCAGAGCGGGCATGTGTAATACAGCTTCCCTTAGTTGTCATAGTCGTCGTTAGTGTTCTGTTTTCCTTCACATGGAGGAATGGTATATCGCTGACCTTCCTGTCCATCTGCTCTAGACAACAGTACAGCTCACCATTAGAAAATGGCAAGCAAAACTGTGCCTTTTTAGCTAATCAGTCATGCCTAACATTCCCAGGATTTCACTTGGTCTTAACTGTGAAATCAGAAACAACACTTTATAGCCATTTTTTATGTTCCCTATGCCAGTCCATTATATTATATTATGTATGTAGGTACATACAGCATTTCAGAAATTGCAAACAATTTCAAGTTTATCTCACAGCATCTCACAACCTGTAGATTACTTCACTTTTATCTTATTAAATATCTAAGCTTTTTCGTATTATAGTATAAAACACAGCTTAAATGTAGATTTAAGAGAGTTTCTCTAAAGGCTTCCACAGAAGATGGGACCCAACCAACACAGACAACCTCTCATCAATAAAAAACACACACAAGTAACTAAAAAAACTAAATAAATACACTTTCTACATGGTAGCATGTGTTTTCTTGATTTGCTTGATTGTAGATATCTGGTGAATTGTAATTTCATAGGCTTAGCATAATTACTGCACAAGATACAGGAGAGCCATCTACGTTCTGAAGGGAGTGTGTCAAATTGGCAAAGCTGGTTTCAGAAAAAATAAAATGGTCAAAGAATGTTAGCCAAAATTACATTCAAAATAGAGTTTGCCTCTTTCTCCACTGTTGTGCAAACTTAGGAGTTGGTATATATAAGTCTAGGGTGTGTGTGTGTGTGTGTGTGTGTGTGTGTGTGTGTGTGTGTGTGTGTGTGTGTGTGTGTGTGTGTGTGTCTGAGTGTGTGGAGTGCTCCCCCACAGTGGTGCAGTGGGGCTTGTCCTCTGCAAAAAAAAAAAAAATCTGTGATGTTTAATGAAAGTAGTTTTGGCATGCATTTCTGAATACTTTGCATTCATCAAAGCTACTCTTGGTGAGTCTCTATGAATCCATTCTGAGACCCCACAGTTCTGAAAGAATAAAGGGGAGTCTGCTTGCATGCTCAGCCGCACATACATAACTAATTTTGTATTTATAATCATTCTCTGTTTCTGATTTATTACTGCACAACTTTTTGTGCGTTTTTTTTTTTTAATTTGCCTTTCATTGTGTCTTTACGTTAACTTGATTTTGCTTTATTGCAATATTGTCCTAGACTCATGTCTACAATGACTGAATGGGTTCTGCTGCTGAAACCATGGGACACTGTTAAGTATACACACACTAGCCTACCGTTGTTTCTGTTCAGAGACATTAAGGCAGTAAGTGACACAGTGATTCTGACTGAATGAAATAAACATTTAAATACATTTAAACTTTATAACAATAACAGTTATATTGTCATGGGACATGGCATGCTCTTTTAGGGGTTTATAGTTTACACTTCTAGAGTTCCTCACTAGCAAGCATAGCAAACATTTTTTTTTACTTTAATACATCAATACTTCTTTCTAACCATCAGATGCATCCAAATGTGAGGCACAAATCAGTGCTGAACAAGAGACTTCCAGTCAGCAATAAGAAAGGACACAACAGTATTTAGATCCATGTGGGCTACCCACTCAGAACAGTTAAGAACAAAACTGCTTTCTACACATGCAACATTAGAAAAGCAGCATTATACAATGACCCCCCATTAATATTCAAAAATGTGCATGCTGATTGGTCAGCGTGCACGTTGTAAATCAGATTTATAGTAATTGAAAAAGGTCCAGTCGCCCAGACTTTTTCCATTATTATAACTCTTTTTTTACAGCAACGGAGAACACAAGATCTCCATTGCTTCACACTGTCTCGCTATGTTAAACGAGTTTAACATAGCGAGACAGCTTTAAAAAAAGCAATGGAGAATCTCCGTTGCTTTTTTTAAAGCTGTCTCGCTATGTTAAACTCCTTTAACATAGCGAGACAGTTTCTAAAAAGTAACAGAGATCTTGCTTTCTCCGTTGCTTTTTTCAAAACTGTCTCGCTATGTTAAATGGGTTTAACATAGCGATACAGCTTTAAAAAAAGCAACAGAGATTCTCCATTGCTTTTTTTTAATGCTATCTCGTTATGTTAAACCATTTAACATAGCGAAACAGTTTGTAAAAAGCAACAGAGATCTTGCTTTCTCTGTTGCTTTTGCCCACAGCTCTGATGTACTGCGTAGGCATACGCATGCTCAGTACATCAGAACTGCCGCAGAATACCAGACAGCTGCGGAAGGGCAGCAAGGAGGCATTATACAATGCCATTATTTAAGAAAAGTAATTATTTTTTTTCTTAAATAATGTCATTGTATAAAAGCAATAACCCACTTCTGGGTGTGGGTAATGCTGGAGTTACCCACGGTTGGTTTTGTTTGGCCACTCAGGCTTCGCCCTCGTGACCAAACCACACCAACCATGGGTAAATCCAGCATTACCCACACCCAGGCATGGGTTATTGCTATATTATTCTCAACAACAACTGCACTTTCATAAATAAATTATGTTACTTCCCAAACAATATGAAATGCACATTAAGGAGAAGAAAAAAAATTAAGAAATGTCATACTGGTCCACTAATAGAAATCATAAAAACACTGGAACACACACACACAGACACAGACACAGACACAGACACACACACACACACACACACACACACACACACACACACACACACACACACGCACACACACACACACACACGTGTAATTAGAGCTGCATATTTTTCCATACTAGCATTTTCAAGTTTTCTGCTTTTAGCCAATTGGAAATGATATACTTCCCTTTCTAGACACAGGTGGTAGTCAAGCACTGTATATAATATCAGTAGATTAAAAACTCCTAATGAAGGGCTCATGCAGGCTTGAAAGTTCTAGCAATTACAGACCTATATTGACCCAATAAAGGGTATTATATCACACTTGTGTTCCAGTGTCTTTGTGCACTATGTAGAAACAACAAAACCTCTTTTCTCTGACTACACTCCACCGGCCATTGTGCCTTCTTATTGGCCATAAAACTATGGCAGTTATTTCCTCCTGAATTAACTGATCACATAGACCACACCCTGTTTATGCCGCAATTCAAATAATACTTACTAAAACAGTTTGAATGCAACTGTCCATATAAATGAAATATCACTTAAATCAATATCTCCAACTGTGTAGTAGCTTTACCTCCCACTTACTTGATCCACCTGATTAACTCGCTTATCCTAAACTATGTTTCAGACTATCACACAATTACTGGTCTAAACCCACTATGGACAATGTACTCTCCTGTTTCATATTACTGATCTCTATTACCTTTACTACCTTAGCTACTACTGCCATATATGCAACACTTCCTCCCCCTATTTTAATGCTGTTTTCCCTTTTCTATTCCACTTATGTCACTATACATATATTTGGTTTGTGATCGTCTGTGTATATACTGCTTGCCAGATTGTCTACACTTTTTCATAAATGTAAACCACTGTTATTTGTATACTGTGCATTGTTTTGTTACATTATGATCTCAACCAGGCTAAACTAGTAACTGGTCCATGTTTGATCTATGTTGTACTTTGGTAAACAAATTTAAATAAATAATATGCTTAGATCAAACTCAAGATATATCGTATCAGTAAAAAAAAGATGACTTAATAGTCAGTTCCTGAGGTTACTGTCTCCAATGGCACCTTGGTCTACATCTTATACTTTAAAGAATTTAACTAAAGCAAACTATGCATTGTCCAATAATAGCTTGGTACTTGTTTCATTCAGGAGATCTGTTTATCTTACACAGCTGAATTCATTATGGCCAAAACTTGAAGGTACTTACCACTAAGTATAACATGGCATACATGGAAAATGATGCATGACCCGAAAAGAAAGATTTTCTGCAACAAAAAAAAAAAATGACAATAGCACATTTAACCAAAATCAAGAAAGAATGTTTAATAAGATTTATAACAGTATGTTTGCACACCATATTACCTTGCCTCTTGCACTTTATGTACTGGTCCTGTACACGTATAGTTTGTTACGTAGCCATGTGAGCAGCTCTCGTTAGAAAATTTTGGCTTGCAAACATTCAAAAAGTGGGGTCGCAGTCTTCCAATGGAGACTTTGGCAATGTCTGTAAATGACTGGCTTATAGCACAGCCAAAAATAAAGCAACCAGCTTGCCTATAAAGAGCTGCTACATAAGAATTCTGGATAAAAGATTTTGGCCTCTCTTTTAAGTAGTGGATTCTATAGCATTCTCCCAAAGTTATCTGAAACAAAATAAATAAAAACAGTTGGCACATTACAATGCAGAGTGAAATGGCTTACTAGTTCTTAAAATAACTAAGAGGCATTCAATGTATTATATAGCACCTACTTCTGGAATACAGTACATAAACTATATACTAATCTGACTGCTTAATGTGTCTAAACAGTACATGCATTACTCGCATTATAGTCATTATTATAAGAAATATATTTGTGTTCTGAGCAGTATTCAGTATACATCAGGCAAACATTAGTAATCTGAATTCTTAGACAACCTTCGTATGAAACTTCAGTACTGCTGGAAGTACTAGTTATTTTGCACAATAGACCATTAAAATGTTTTATTTCATTTCATCAAAAGCAGATGTCTGGATGAATAAGCTAAACAAAAGATGAAGAAATGTAAAAGCTGAGCAATAAAAACATGCATCAGAAGATGCTTTATGAGATACGTACAATATCAGTGTTCAGACACAATTTAATTTAATTTAGTAGTCATCGATTAGATAAATACACTATAAACACATGTTCAGGAGACAGAAATTACAGCCAACATTATTATCTTTGGGAGGATTTAGCTTAAATGAAGATATGATCAAAATGCAGAAAAAAAGTCTAGCAAGCAGTAAAAACAGCCATGAAAAATATATTCTATATGACCAGTCCCAAACACTATACAGAATATGCAATAGAAATGAATGACAAAGAGCAAAACATATTCTTCATGATATACATGTATGAAATAAAGAATCTTATGGTGAGCAGTGAAATGAAGAAGGGAGGATACATAATAATTTAAGAGAAAATGAGAATTCAATTGTTCTTCACTAAACTGAATTTTTGAGGATTATTGGTCTGCTTTGGCTAAAGTAGTGAGATTATTGAAATATAAGCTGTGCATTTTTCAAGTTGTTAATAAAGACCCTTCCGGTTTTAAAAAGTAGATCATATTATTGCTGAAACACTTCATTACCCATAGTAAATATTTGATGGATGGAGGAGAATACATATGCAAAATGTACCATGGTACAATACTGATTAGACGCACACGGTTAACTTTTTTATCACCTGATAAACTGTGATTGAAATGTCTTAGAAGTAAACATTGGCATAATTGTGTGTGTGTGTGTGTGTGTGTGTGTGTGTGTGTGTGTGTGTGTGTGTGTGTGTGTGTGTGTGTGTGTGTATGTGTGTGTATTTGCATGTACACATATGTGTGTGTCTATAAATGTACCTGTAAAGAGTGTTTACTGGGAGTGATACGTGTTTATGGTATGTGGAGGACTTAATTTAGACAGCCAACATTGGTCCTGAGGCTTTGTTTACTAACAAGTTTCTTTTTACAGTGGAAGCATTTCAACTGCTGTGCAACCGTAGTTTTAAGCTGTATAAACCGTGATGGCAAAATCAGTATTCCTTTGTTTTAAAGGCTGAACATATCTGGAACTTTGAACATAACCAGGAAATATGTCCAGTCTGTCCCCATAAAAAATGCACACTAAATGTTAATAAATCCACTCTCTGCAAACAACTATGTAAATGAAAAGCAATAAGCAAGCAAGCAAGGCAAAACCACAGAACAAATAACTGAAATTGGGAAAACAACCCCCCCCCCATCTTAGGATAGAAATGTGCAGTATTAACGGAGCATCTCCCATAAGGGTATTTTTATTACTACTAGCAGTAGATATACCAGCCCCTGATTCATCATGTTATTCCACCTGTATATATTTTTTATTTCACATATTTATTAAACATGTAACCCCACTAAACTCAACTGTCCCTGACTTGCTTAGAATCACACAATAGGCATAAGAAAATGAAAGAAATAAAACAATGCACATAGGCACAGGAAACAGATTAGTAATAGTTGAGGGCTTTATTTCTCAGGCTGTAAGACACACACAAAAAAGCACCAAACAAATCAATGACACTGATATTAAGAATCTCATATTCTACCCACTGAGCTAGCCAAGTTCATTCTGATACCTAAATGTATACATACAAGAAATAATAAGAGTTGGTAGTTGCTGTTTGGATATCGAGTATGTATACTGTACCACTGCAACACAAGTTTTCACTCAGTAATTTGACTTCTTACAGCATCCCACAGACATGCAACTTAGGCTGATTGGTTCAGCTATATTATCTTTAACTTTTACATTTTGGAGCTTTCTCTTGCAATTACATATAAATGCACTATTGGTTCTATGGAATTTATGCATTTAGTAAAATTATAAACAAAAATGTTCCCTTTGTTATCTTTGCAATGTCTCCATTTCATAAAACAAATCTTACAGCAGATAGTACATTTGCCCCCTCCAAATTAAAAAAAAACAATCCAGCTTTGTATAGTATGCATTAAATTCAAAACTGAAATAATGACCATTCTAAATGTATTCAGTGGCTAGTATGGAATTCTGCAGGAAGACTTCATGGAAGTATGATGTCGCCTCTGGACCAGTAATCAAGGAGCCTAAATCCTCACCAATGACACTGGTGAGGGACATTCACTTGGAACAAAGATAGATACACGCAGTATTTCCAGATGCAGCTCTCTGCACCAAGCATAATTTCCCTTAAGAGAACGCAGGGAACACACTCAGTCTGGGGTCTGGGCCCCCCCCTCTCTCTCCAGGCCCCAAATAATATTTCACACTGGCACAACTATACAACTGAGTCCTCAGCCAAGTGTCTCAGGCCAAGTCCTTCACCACCCTCCCTGTGAAACCAGTGCTCTGTGTTCCTGCTTCAAATAACTGATATATACACATACACACACACACACACACACACACACACACACACACACACACACACACACACACACACACACTTTGAGATTTGATTTTCACACACACACACACACACACACACACACACACACACACACACACACAGGGGAAAGGCTGGCACAGATTTACTATCTATGCCCCTCTGCCCAGACTATATAGTAGTTACTGCTACCAGGACACTCCAGAGCCAGCTACTCTAAGGCTGCTGCAAGGGTACCCAATTATACTGAATGAAATTAATTTTAACACAAATGGTAATGTTGACCAAACAGCACGGCTTTCAGGAACTGCCACAATGTCACCAAATAAATATAACTACTTTCAAAGGTTAAAATAGTCTCAAAAGACTAACCACAATAAAAAAAAGTTTAAATATGTTTAATAATAAAAAATAAAAGAACATGAACATACTAAATATCTATTTATAATAAACACAAGAGTTTCAATTACAGGAAACAGTAAAATAACACAGATGAATAGATTCACACATATACAGAAATACAGTATTTAACTACTCTCACTAGATTTTCCTGACTGATCTAAAGAATTACTATTCCCTGGTTATTTCCTAAAAGAAGTGTGTGAGGGATCCTTCTTTTTCAGGTTCCAAAAACAGACTGCTCTGAGACTTCTGTCTCACTTAGCATTAAAACAAAATTTTAGTCATTGATTACAGAATGACATCACATACATCTGGTTATCTGACTTCTGGTTCCCATACTACCCCCTTTACTAGAAACCGAACCAAAATCTCACACATATGTGTTACCATACACACAGATAGAGCTTTACTAAGATGTGTTATAGCATCTAGAAGCCATAAATCCATTTCAGCACTTCCACCCTTTCAGTGTAGAAATTATTTCACTGCTAAAGACAATACAGAAGGCTTCCTAGTACAAACTTTTTGTCTCTGGCTGCACTGACACCTGTGAGATATAATCTTTATGGCCTAAATCAAGTAATTTAATTTCAGGATATTTTTCAAAATTAGCTGGACTGACATTAACCTCTTCTATTCCAGTATCCTCTGTTACAATATTATTTTCAACAGTTATAATACAGTCTGGCATACAGGTGTATTTCTTTTTTCTGTCCAACAGGACCCACTGTTGGAGCATTTTTTAACACAAACAGTTTTACAAATATATTTTCAACACAAGCACTGGTACAAATCAGTTTGATATACAAATGATATATAATTCTTTACAAAATTCCAGCTAGCTATGCAGGCATATGTTACACATCCACTGCCCTACTTCTCCTGGCATTGCTGACAATACTTCATGTCATCACAGTAAGGAAAAAGAAACTTTTTGGAAACTGAAGAAAGTACAGTTGTGTACGCTTAACATAAATGTAGATGTTTGAGTGTATTCACTGTTGCAGTCCTTACAAAATGGGTTATCTGGCTCCCGGTAGCCCACAGTCGGCCAGAATACCAAGGTCTTTGATATATGACATTGGCTGCCTTCGGCTTAGGCCTGACATCAGGACATCAGGTACAAAAGAAGGCAGCCAATGCCATTTACTCAGTTTTTCTTGCCTTAACTGTCAGGAGCCCCCAAAAAAGGTTAGACCAGGAAAAGAAAATCCAGTCTGTGCCCTAGGTAAAAAAGGGGGGAAGGAAGGGGGGTGGAAACCAGGACTACAACAGTGAATACACTCGAACATCTACATTTATGGTAAGTGTACACAACTGCACTATGTTCGTCGTGTTTCACTGTTGCAGTCCTTACAAAATGGGTTGATTCCCAAAGCCCAAGAAAAAACAAAAGGAAGGAGGAATGCCCACTGTTTAAGAGTTGGTAAGGATGCCCTGCAACACTGCAGTGGCAAAACCAGCCCTGGACTTAGAAAACAAGGGTAAATTGTAATGTTTAGTGAAAGTGTGGACAGAAGTCCATGTAGCTGCTTCCAGTATGTCCCTAGTAGGTACACCTCTTAAGAAAGCTGCTGAGGTAGAGGCTGCCCTAGTAGAATGGGTCCTAATACTCTGAGGAGGAAACTTGCCATGCTGTAAGTAACAAAAGTGAATACAATGAGCAATCCACTTAGAAATGGTCTGTTTTGAAATAGCTTTGCCCTGAGCTCCAGGAGCAAAGCTGGCAACAACTGATCTGACTTTTGAAAAGATTTAGTCCTGTCCAGGTAAAATCTAAGCTGTCTATGCACATCCAGGGAATGCAGTAACATTTCCCTTTATTCTGAAGATTAGGAAAGAAGGTAGGCAGGTGGATAGACTGGTTAAGAGACAGGCTACAAACCACCTTAGGCATAAAGGAGGGATTAGTTCGAAGAGAAACCCGATCCACATGGAAGATGATAAAAGGCTCTACTACCATTAAGGCCTGCAGCTCAGAAACTCTTCTAGCTGAAATAATAGATCTCTATCACAACATCGAACTTCCAAAACATTGACCGCCATAAGGTAGAACTTGGAAGTTCAAAATGTGATAAGATCGAAAGCTCAAAACAGTGATTTTTTTCCCACGGAAAAAAATCGCTGTTCCGGGAAACACACACACAACACACGCACATCTTAAGCCAGTTCTAATGTGGGAGCTTCACCCCCCACACCCCCTGATGTGCCCCTACTTAAATATACCAACTCCGAGATCGCACCACAGTGGACAAAATAGCAAAGCCGCGGAAACGGCCCACTGACTTATTTCCCTGGGAAAGAAGTCGATGTTCCGCGGCTTCGATATTTTCAGCTTTTGATCTTCCAAGTTCGACCTTATGGCGGCCGATGTTTTAGAAGTTTGATGTTCCAATATAGACCTGAAGTAATAGCCAAAAGAAAGGCAGTTTTCTAGGACAGAAACTTCAGGTCTGCTGAGGTAGCTGGTTCAAAAGGAGGCAGAGTAAGTTTCTCAAGTACAAAATTGAGATCCCAAGCAGGAGTAGGTGCCGTTCTGGGAGGCTTTAAATTGCTAGCTCCCCTGAGGAACTGCTTCATCAAGGGATGAGAGAAAATGGGATGCTCAAAGGAACAATGAGCTGAAATAGCTAAAGCATGGATTTTGATAGAAGAAAAGGAAAGTCCACTATTAAGCAAGCCTGCCAGACAGTCAAGAATGAGAGGAAGAGAAGGTTGAGAAGGGTCTTTCCCTCTAGTCTGCATCCAAATGGAGAATCTTTTCCACTTATCTGTGTAAGATTTCCCAGTGCTAGGCCTCCTGGCCTCACGAAGGACCTCAACCACTTGTTAGGAAAGGTTTAAATTATGAGCCAAGCTGCCAAATGCAGAGTCTGAAGATGAGGATGCAGAATTCTTCCCCCCTCTTGAACCAAGAGATCTGGTATCAGGGGAAGATGCCAAGGTCGAGACTGGGAGAGACTGCGATGTAGTAGATACCAATGTTGTCTGGGCCAGTCTGGAGCTATGATGATGGCCCTTGGTTTTTCATCCTTTATCTTTAACAGCACTCTGGGAAGAAGGGGCAGAGGAGGGAATGCATAGATTGAGAGCTGTGTCCAGGGGAAGGAGAGAGCATCCACTTTCCAAGATTTGTTGTGATGATCCCTGGTGCAAAAGGTTGGAAGAAGGTGGTTGGTTGGAGATGAGAAGAGATCCACCTGGGGAGTGCCCCAATGCTGAATGATGTGATAGAAGATGGTCTTGTTTAGTTGCCACTCCTGAGGATCCAGGACCTGCCTGCTCAACCAGTCTGCCAAGGTGTTGAGCCTACCTGGAAGAAACTGAGCTGTCAAATGAATGTCCATGGAAGCTGCTATGGACCATAGTATCATGCTTTGTCTGCACAGGGCTAAGAGTGCATCCCTCCCTGCTTGTTGACATACCACATGATTGTGGTGTTGTCTGTCCTGACCAAAAGAGTACCAGGAGAGTGAAGATGTTTGAAAGCCATTAAGGCCTGCTGGACTGCCATCAGTTGCTTCAGATTTATGTGCAAATTAATCTGTTGAGAGTTCCAAGTCCTCTGAATGCATCTGCCCTCTAGATGTGCTCCCCAAGCAAAGTCCGAGGCATCTGTGGTGAGAGTATGGCAGGAGGTGGACAGAAATGCAGGCCTTTGTTCAGTGCACAGGCCATCACCCACCAAAGGAACTCCATCTGCAGGCAGGGAATTTGAGGAAGTATCAAGTCTAAATCCTGAGTGTGTTGACACCAAAGGTTTTTGAGGTACCATTGTATTTTCCTCATATGCAGTCTGGCATATGGAATCATCAGAATACATGAAGCCATGAATCCCAGGGCTTGCAGGAATTGCCTTGCAGAGAGCTGGGCCATGCTTGCCAAATTTTTGAAGCAATTTGAAAGCTCCATTTGTTTCTCTTGAGGGAGGAATGCCATCTGGGCGGCTGTGTTCAGGCTCGCTACCAGGAATACAATCTCACTGGTGGGTACCAGTTTTGACTTCTTTCCATTGATGGTGTAACCCAAAGAGGTGAGAATGTTCTTTAAAAAGTCCATATCCTTTAGAAGTTGCTCTGAAGAGTTTGCCTGAATAAGACAACCGTCCAAGTAAGGGTAAATATGAATATTTCTTTGCCTGCAAAAAGCAATGACTGGAGCCAGGAGTTTGGTAAAAACTCTGGAAGCAGTAGATAAGCCACAGGGCAGTGCAGAGAACTGGAAGTGCCTGTTCCCCGACCTGAAGTGGAGGAACTGCCTGCAGCTTTCCCTTATTGGGATGTACAGATAAGCTTCTTTGTGATCCAAAGTCATCAGCCAGGAATCCTTGGCCAGCATTGACAGCAACTGCTGAAGAGTGAGCATTTTGAATTTGGGAACAACCAGAAATGTGTTTAGAATGGACAAATCCAGAATAGGGCACCAGGTGCCCTCTTTTTTGGGAACCAGGAAAAGTCTTGAGTAGAAACCCTGGCCTATCTGTGGTGCAGGAACTGGCTCTATTGCTCCCAGGTTTAGTAAAGAAGAAGCTTGTTTTTCTGCTTCTGCCCTTTGATTTGGGGGGATATCTGGGTATCCTTGGTGGACAGGGAAGGTGTGAAAGGAGAACTTGTAGCCTTGGGATACTATTTTGAGCACCCATTTGTCATCTGTGATGGTGAACCAGACATTTGCAAACATAGCTAACCTTCCCCCCAAAGGAAACCCTGGGTCCGCAGAGGCAGGCAGGGGAAGGCCGGAGTCAATGGGAATGCTTGCTTAAGGAAGTATACTTAGAACTCCCTGATTTTGAAGAGGACGCCTGCCAGTGCTTAGCCTTTTGAGGGGTGGAAGTCTGTCCCCTAGAAGACCTATAACCCCTAGACTTAGTGCGACTGTTTATTAAGGTCAGGAAAAGTCCAGTTCTTAGAAGGGTAATGTCTACTAAAACAAGGAGGCTGAACTTGCAGAAAGTCCTTAACAGTTTGCATAGATTTGGCCTTATCCTCCAACTTTTTCAACACCTCTTCTGCTTTGTTACCAAACAGATTGTCCTTGTGCAAAGGCACATCCAGTAATTTAGATTTGACAGGTTCAGAAAGGGGCTGTTCCCTGAACCAAGCATGTCTTCTAATGACAGAACCAGTGGCTGCTGCCCTGCAAGAAGCCTCCAAAGTGTTGAAACCACAATGTAGAGAATATTTAGTGACAAGAGTGCAGAATTCAATAAATCATGCATGTCCTTACTCTCCATCAGGGAAGGAACACCAGAAATTCTAGCCTTAATAGCCTCCAAAGTATGCTACTGATACTTAAGCATATGAAAAAGACAATTAACAGACCTAATCGCAAGGCTGGAGGAAGTATAAACCTTTTTACCCCATCTATCCAAGGCCCTAGATTCCCTGTCAGGAGGAACAGGATTTTAGCAACTGTGGCTTTAACACCCTTAGGGCCCTGAGAAATAATCTTTGGATCAGCTGTAGGATTCTTGAAAAGGAACTGATGAGAATCAGGAACTCTATAATACCTGTCAGGCTTTCTGGGAGGAGGAGGAACAGAATTAGGACTTAAATAATTCTCCATGAGAACATCAACATCTTCCAAAACCGGAGGGATAGCCAAAGGCTTAAGCTGTGGCAAATCCAAGAATTCCCTAATCAGTTTCTTAGGCTGAGGGTAGTCCTTACTTTCCCATTTGAAATGCTCCATAAGAGTATTCAGAGTGTCTCCAAAAGAAAAATCTTCTGGAAGGGAGGCAGAAGGGATGGAGTTTCTGCATCAGAATCCTCAAAACCAGAAAAAAGTGGAGAGTTTCTCTCTTCATCAGCAGAGTTGCTGGAAACCTCAGGGTCTGAGGCAAAGAAAGCTTCTGGGGACAATTTCCTAATCCTTTTAGAAGGAGGTGGCTGAGAGCCCTTGATAAGGGTCAAGAGATCACTAGCCATTTTAACCATCTGAGCCTGAGGCATTTGATGGGAGGCCAATGCCAGCTTAGGAGTAGATTTTCGGCTGGATGGCCTAGCCACCCCAGAAATCTGAATCAAGGTCATCAGTCTTGATCTGGTCTCCGGGTGGAGAAAAGAGGCCTCAGAAGCCGGCACCTGCTTAGCGGCTCTGGATCCATCAGAGGTGGAGACTGGCAGAGGGTCAGAATATGAAGTGGAAGCCTGCGGTATGGAGGACTCAGAAAAGGCCACTGCAGACACCTGCTGCTGAACATCCATGGACTGCAGGGGCAAAGAAAGCACCTCACTGACTACCACTGGGCTGACAACTAACTTAACAGGGATGTTGTCAGCTAATTTGACCCTAAGCCTGTCGTGGTCCTTATCCTTGCACTTCTTAGGAACATATGAAGTCAGGAGACCAGAAGACGCCATAATAATGGACTTAGGCCAAACTCTGAAATGCTTGAACAGGATCCTAGCTCTATGGCGTATGATACATGGGTTGGAAGAGGCACAGAGAACACAATTAAGGACGTTGTGCTCAAGGCCCAAACAAGTAATACAATAGGCGTGAAAATCACAGTGTTGAATCTGTTTTCCACAGGCAAGACAATTATTAATTTTCTCTGACATTCGTTAAAGCAAGAAAAGAGGGTCCCCAATGGGGTACTTATCTGAGGATGTCTTCAACTAAGCAGTCAGAATACAAAAAGAAGGTACCCGGCCGACCAGCACTCGTGCAAAATGCTTCTGCTTCGGGCTCCACGGCAAGAAAGACTGAGGAAATGGCATCGGCTGCCTTCTTTTGTATCTGATGTCCTGACGTCAGGCCTAAACCACAGGCAGCCGATGTCATATACCAAGGACTTTGGTATTCTGGCTGACTGTGGGCTACCAGGAGCCAGATAACCCATTTTGTAAGGACTGCAACAGTGAAACACAATGAACATGAGCATCAGAGGAATACTTTACTCGGGGAGAAACTTTAGGTGGGAAGTCAGAAAAAAGCATCATAATATGAGAAGTGGTTTTTAATATAACAATGCAGACAGGTAAAATAGAAAAATAAATAAATAACATAATGGAAGCAATATGTAATAGTTGAGAGAATAGGATGTAAAACTGGAAAGCTTGTTTTGGTTCTGTTAACCCAAGTTGAATACTGTGAGTTACTGAACAATAATGACAATAAAACAGAAATAAAAGTCAGTTCACTTTTAGAAGTTCTATGACAGCAGTGGTGCAATGGTAGCATTGTTGCTGCACAGCAAGAGATTCTCCAGTTCAATTCTCAGCTGGAGTGACTTCTGTGTCAAGTCTGTGAGTCCTCCCTGTGTTAGTGTGTGTTTGCTTCGGTTTCCTCCCACATTAAAAAGACAAGCATCTGGAGTGTTTCTCCCCAGGCCTCTGCTGAAAACTGGCTTTGTTCCAAATTGGACTTTCCCAGTTAACAAATGTTAAATAATAAAATCTAGCTGGGTTAAATGGAAGTCACATCTACGATTTGAACTTCAGTTTAATAAGTATATATTCTTTTTTTAGGAGTTCACATAAGGCACTTGTTCATGTTCCTGTCTCTCCTTCATGTTACTCTCTGCAGACAGATAGATACACATATACAAATGTAAATAATTCTAAACAAAGTTAAATATGGAAATTGCACATACATAAAGCAATAACTGAGCTAACTGGCTATATTAGGTGCCTTTCAGATTACTTTTTCATTCTCAATAGTGGATTTAAAAATTCATGCATCAGTTATTGTTCATAATAAACAGAGTGCTCTTCCTAGTTTCAGTAATTAGAAAAATGTATTTTTATTACATTACAACTCTCAACATTAAAATGAAATAGCAATGGTGTTGAATTGAACTAATAAGCTGAGTTGCACTTTTATGATCTGTACTTGGCATCATTTAGAAAACCTGTAAAGATAGAAAAAAATGTATAAGTGGACCACAACCTAGTCCGCCTATTTACTTGCATAGGAAAATGTTTATCATACTTGCATGAGAAAGTTGTGAAAAGGCTATCTTAAACAAGATGATATTCCATCCATGTGAGAAAAAACAGCATTACATTAGAGTAGTGTCAAACATGCTGTTGATTGCATCATATAATACCATACTTTACAGCTTATGGTTTACTTACTCCCATCCAGTGGGAGCCTGGCTGGCACCAGCTAAAGCAAACCCTTGAGAACTTGTCTGACCACCATAAACTGTGGTTACCCAAAACTGGCAGTGGTGCTGTTTATGCTTCAGCATAACTAGCTATTGTCTAATTTCCTTGTTGTTCATGATATCCTTCTATTTAGCAGATTTACTAGTTTGTAAACTGCTAAAAACTGTCCCTTGAGGTTCACTGCAGTGTATGCCGGATCAGACCAAAATGAAGAAAAAAGTGCTCAGTATTTTTAAAGAAGAGGGATGAAAAATGAACAACAGATGTGGTTACATTTCACTTACAAAAAAGTACAGACATAAATACACTAGCATTCTATGGAACTGTTTCACCATAAAAATGACAATATGCTTTTCAGATTCTCTGTGATTTGATTACAATAACTGTGAAAGAATCCTACCCAAAGAATTCATTTTAAAACAATGCATTTGACATTTAATGTAATAACAGCATTAAAAGAGAAATTAGTTACCATACCTGCATGTAATATGCTACTGCGGTGGTGGTGCTGCGGTAGCATTGTCGCCTCATAGCAAGACATTGTCCCGTTCGATTCTCAGCTAGAGCTTCTTCTGTGTGGAGGCATACGTGAATGGGGCATGCCTTCGTTGAAGGTTGTGCGTCAGGGCTGGTAACCCGGTACGTAAAAATCCACTACCAGTCATTAGCGGACCGGAATTCCGCTGTGGCGACCCCTAACCGAGAAAAGCCGAAAGACACAAACAAACCTGCATGTAATATGCTATTACTTAATTTGACAGCTACTATATTATATTTAGCATTGTACTATATGCCATTTATTTAAAAATGGAATTCTGTTTATGGCAGTTACTTTTCATAACTTTGGTGGACCTTAAGAAACAATCAAAAATTCAAAGGGATCTTAACTTGATTTTGACGGAGGGCTATGTTCCATCCCCTTTTTATTTTTACTTTTATACAAGACTTTTGCTAATATTATAGCTAACAATGGAGCTTCTTGTTCACAGCTACTTGATTACCTATAAACAGAAATGTATAAGTCTCCACATCCTGAATTTACACTTCTAGGCCATGGCACTACTATATTTAAAGGAGACCATGCTTAAATTAGCACTGAGTCATGGAAGGCTACCCTTTATACAGCCCTTAAAAACTGTAACTTCTCTTTTTTTAACTATGAGAACAAGCTCGTCGCAAGTATACTTTTTCCACTGCAGTCGTGTGCAACACAACAATTACACACCACTAACAAACATGTTTACTTACAGTAGTCCATACCCTTTCCTAAGGCTTTCATTTGTAAACAAAGCCCACAAGTAATCATAAGGATGTAGAAATGAAGGCCAATTTTAATTTCATTCGATTTATTAAGAAATTTTTTTAAGTCTGAAAGTAGGAAAGAGGGAATGTAGGAAAAAGTGGCATTTGTAGCACCTCTCCTGCACTACTCCACTTGTTGTTGTTGTTGTGTCTTTCGGCTTTTCCCGGTTAGGGATCACCACAGCAGAACTCCGGTCTGCTAATGATTGGCAGTTGATTTTTATGTGCTGAGTTGCCAGCCCTAATGCACAACCTTCAATGAAGATATGCCCATTCATGCATGTCTCCACGCAGAAGACGCTCTAGCTGAGAGTCGAACCGGTCAGCGTCTTACTGTGAGGCTACAACGTTACCGCAGCACCACCACCACGGATCATCCTGCACTACTCCACTAACTACTATAATAACCCTTCATTTGCATACTTTCAACATAATGGGGCCAACTCACTTCAGCTCTGATATTAATTTAGTTCATTTATGGCGCAAAAATTTCATATTTCCATACCAGATCGGTCGAGGCCCGGGTTAACAACGACCGCCACCAGTACTGTTAGCCAACAGGGTGCTGGCAGAAATTGGGCTACTGTTGGCTGAAGGAGAAGAGGAGGGTGAAGGCATGCCCGAAGGCAGGAAGAGAGGAGGAAGGTTAGGAGTATAGCAGTGAGGGTAGGAACTTTGAATGTTGGCAGTATGACTGGTATAGGGAGAGAGCTAGCTGATATGATGGAGAGAAGGAAGGTGGATATATTGTGCGTGCAAGAGACCAGATGGAAGTGAAGTAAGGCCAGGTGTTTAGGAAACGGGTTCAAATTGTTCTATCATGGTGTGGATGGCAGGAGAAATGGGGTAGGGGTTATACTAAAGGAACAATATGCCAAGAGTGTTTTAGACGTGAAGAGAGTGTTTGACAGAGTGATGTTTATGAAGCTCGAAATTGATGGTGTAATGATGAATGTTGTTAGAGCATATGCTCCACAAGTTGGGTGTGCGATGGATGAGAAAGAGAAATTTTGGAGTGAGTTGGATGAAGTTGTGGTGAGTGTACCCAAGGGTGAGAGACTAGTGAATGGAGCAGACTTTAATGGGCATGTTGGTGAAGTGAACAGAGGGGATGAGGAAGTGATGGGTAGGTATGGTGTTAAGGAGAGGAATGCAGAAGGTCAGATGATTGTGGATTTTGCGAAAAGGATGGACATGGCTGTGGTGAATACGTATTTTAAGAAGAGGGAGGAGCATAGGGTGACATACAAGAGTGGAGGAAGATGCACACAGGTGGATTATATCCTATGTAGGAGGGCCAGTCAGAAGGAGATTGGAGACTGTAAAGTGGTGGCAGGGGAAAGTGTAGTTAAGCAGCATAGAATGGTGGTCTGTAGGATGATGTTGGTGATCAAGAACAGGAGGAGGAGTGTGAAAGCAGTGCCAAGGATTAAATGGTGGAAGTTAAAAAAGGGTGATTGTGAAGTGGAGTTTAGGGAAGAGTTAAGACAGGCACTGGGAGGCTGTGGAGACTTACCGAATAGCTGGGTAACTACAGCAGAACTAGTAAGGGAGACTGCTAAAAAATTGCTTGGTGTGACATCTGGACAGAGGAAGGAGGACAAGGAGACCTGGTGGTGGAATGAGGAAGTACAGGAGAGTATACAGAGGAAGAGGCTGGTGAAGAAGAAGTGGGATTGTCAAAGAGATGAAGAAAGTAGACATGAGTATAAGGAGATGAGGCGCATGGCAAAGAGAGAGGTGGCGAAAGCTAAGGATAAGGCATATGGAGAGTTGTATGAGAGATTGGACACTAAAGAGGGAGAAAAGGACCTATACCGATTGGCTAGACAGAGGGACAGAGCTGGGAAAGATATGCAGCAGGTAAGGGTGATAAAGGATAGTGAGGGAAAGGTAATCACAAGAGAGGAGAGTGTGTTGAGTAGATGGAAAGAGTATTTTGAGAGGCTGATGAATGAAGAGAATGAGAGAGAGAGAAGGTTGGATGATGTGTGGATAGTGAATCAGGAAGTGAAACAGATTAGCAAGGAGGAAGTAAGGACAGCTATGAAGAGGATGAAGAATGGAAAGGCTGTTGGCCCAGATGACATACCAATGGAAGCATGGAGGTGCTTAGGAGAAATGGCAGTGGAATTTTTAACTAGATTGTTTAATGAAATTTTGGAAAGTCAGAGAATGCCTGATGAGTGGAGAAAAAGTGTTGTGGTACCTATCTTTAAGAATAAGGGTGATGTGCAGAGCTGCAGTAACTACAGAGGGATAGAATTGATCAGTCACAGCTTGAAGTTATGGGAAAGAGTAGCAGAAGCTAGGTTAAGAAGGGAGGTGATGATTAGTGATCAGCAGTATGGTTTCATGCCAGGAAAGAGCACTACAGATGCAATGTTTGCTCTGAGAGTGTTACTGGAGAAATACAGAGAAGGTCAGAAGGAGTTGCATTGTGTCTTTGTAGACTTGGAGAAAGCATATGACAGGGTGCCTAGAGAAGAGTTGTGGTATTGTATGAGGAAGTCCGGAGTGGCAGAGAAGTATGTAAGAGTGGTACAGGATATGTACGAGGGTAGTGTGACAGTGGTGAGGACTGCAGTGGGAGTGACAGATCCATTTAAGGTGGAGGTGGGATTACATCAAGGATCAGCTCTGAGTCCTTTCTTATTTGCAGTGGTGATGGACAGGTTGACAGATGAGATAATACAGGAGGCCCCGTGGACTATGATGTTTGCAGATGACATTGTGATCTGTAGTGAGAGTAGGAATCAGGTTCAGGAGACTCTGGAGAGGTGAAGATATGCTCTAGAGAGCAGAGGAATGAAGGTTAGCAGGGCTAAGACAGAATATATGTGTGTAAATGAGAGGGAGGGTAGAGGAATGGTGAGGATGCAGGGAGTAGAGTTGGTAAAGGTGGACGAGTTTAAGTACTTGGGATCAACAGTGCAGAGTAATGGTGAATGTGGAAGAGAGGTGAAGAAGAGAGTACAGGCAGGGTGGAATGGGTGGAGAAGAGTGTCAGGAGTGATTTGGGACAGACGGGTACCAGTAAGAGTGAACGGGAAGGTCTACAAGAGGGTAGTGAGACCAGCTATGTTATATGGGTTGGAGACAGTGGCAATGACAAAGAGGCAGGAGTCAGAGCTGGATGTGGCAGAGTTAAAGAGGTTAAGATTTGCACTCGGTGTGACTAGGATGGATAGGATTAGGAATTAGTATATTAGAGGGTCAGCTCATGTTGGACAGTTTGGAGACAAAGCAAGAGAGACAAGATTGCGTTGGTTTGGACATGTGCTGAGTAGGGATGATGGGTATAATGGGAAAAAGATGCTAAGGATGGTGCTGCCAGGTAAGAGGAAAAGAGGAAGGCCTAAGATAAGGTTTATGGACATGGTGAGAGAGGACATGCAAACCGTTGGTGTGACAGAGCAAGATGCAGAGGATAGGAAGAAATGGAAAGAGATGATCCACTGTGGCGACCCCTAACGGGAAAAGCCAAAAGATGATGATGATGACAAATCATTTAAAAAAAACATGGTGCATTTTCAACATAGAAAATGAAGTTTCGTGTAAGGTTGGTACACAACCCCTTATTGTTTATAAAAGGGATATGTCCTTGAAGGGACTAATTGAGGAGAAAAAATGCAAATTTTGGACACAGCTGGGAATAACAAATGTGGTAGATGCGGTCAGTGGTTCTTATATCATGGAAGGATCTAAAATAGTAGGTAAAGGTTTTGGGACCATTTGACTTAAGAAAAAATATTATTGTTTTTCTAAAGGTGTGGTGTATCTTGCAGTCTGTGATTACTGTGACAGTTTCTACATAGGAAAAACTATCAGAGCTCTAAACCAAAAGAATCTACTAACATCTTTACGATAGAGGACAAAAAAATGAGGGCAATGCCCTCTACAAACATATTAAGAAGTTTCCCACTCATTCATTTAAATTTGGGGTCATTGACCATGTGGACTTGGGTTCTAGAGGGGGATCTTCAGATTTACAACTTGTGTTTCTTGAACTCAAATGACACACCAGAACAAATGCTTGTATTGCACCTGGCCTTAATGATAGATTGTCTCTTGGCTCTTTGTTAAGGTTAAAATCAATGTATTTTATTTAATAATATTTATCAGTGTTTGACCTATGTAAATGTCACTACTTTTATATGAATTGATGGTCTTTTATTCATATAACATTTTTTCAGGGACATTGTACTTATGAACACTGGGTGTTTTGACCTTGATGTAGTGTGAACAGGTTTTCACAAATGTTTATGTGTTAGGGGAAATGTTGTCAAGTCATGTGTGATTTATTCAACCTATGAAATTCTGAATGTGTTAAGGGAAATTATGTCAAGTCATGTGGGATTTATTCAACCTATGAAATGCTGAAAGTGTTTTTAAAAAGGAAATTTTACTGATTTATTTGTTATTCTGCAGAAGTCTTTTGACATACTCAATAAGTCTCTTATTTATTTTATTAAGTAGGTGGTGTGTGGTTCTGTTGTTGCCTTTCTGTACATATTTTCTTAGTTCAATACATTAATAATATCCCATTTATTTGTCTACGACTCACTTTAGCTCAGATATTAATTTAGCTCTGCACATTAATAATGTTAAAATAATGCCTCATTAATTTGTGTATTGGTGAAAAGGAATGCAGCCTACTTTGCAGCAAGGATTGAATGTAGTATAGAAGTTGCATTGCTCTATACATAAAGTGGCAATGCCAATACATTCAAGTTAATCAGCCTAACACATGAGCAGAGAAACATCTTGGTCAAGAGATCTAAGGGAATGACGGCAGCAATTGATGAATGTATTATAAGGCTATACATCAAATATTTCAACAGGTTTCCTCTTCCTTTTGCAGTTCAAAAGCAGTCTAATCTCATGGATGGTATGAATCCTGGGGTACACAGGGTACCACAATGAACTGTTCCCCTACCTCAACATTTGGCTGTACAGTATTGTAAATTGTCCCATTTTCTGTGAAAGTGGTTTATTCTGGAAATTTTCAGGAGACCTGAGAAGCTGGTACTATGTTGTGCGACTAAATTGTCCAAATCATATAGCACCTGTTGTAAAACACTCTGCTTCTCATTTATAATCATTAAATACAAACAAAGAGTACAATTTAAATCCCACTCATTCAAGTAGTTCACAATAATTAGACAGCAGAGTCAACTCTGCTAGCTACATTTCTGCACATTTTTTGGAAACCTGGTAAATATATATATTCAAAAAAAGTGCATTGTGAATTATGAGTTAGACATCTACTCTCCAAGACAATTGTGCTGCTCCCTTCTAGAACAATTCTCCAAATTTATAATAAAGTATGACTACTTTTTCGCCTTACCATTCTGAAATGGAAGTATTGTGTCAAGTTTTAACACAAGATTCAGAAGCAGCTATTGAAACATCTACCTTATATTTCACCTTTCATACTTACTTCTAGGACACAGAAACGGAATATAATGTAGAACATGTAAGTGATAAGATGGAGTGGAGACTTACTGCTAGAATAGCAATGAGGATGCCAACAGCAGAGAGCACAG
This sequence comes from Protopterus annectens, assembly GCF_019279795.1. Lineage (NCBI taxonomy): Eukaryota > Metazoa > Chordata > Ceratodontiformes > Protopteridae > Protopterus > Protopterus annectens. The sequence goes on from NC_056744.1 coordinate 670,110,716, forward strand.
CATCGCTAATGGTGTCTCCATTTTTGTACGGGTAATTGATGCTTTCATCATTGCAATAAAAGCCTTGTTCGTACGGCTGGATTGCACCACCTTCAATAATCATAAATGGCAGAGCAGCTGGTAAAAAGACACAAAAAAGAATAAATCTTGCATTAATATTAATATCAGAATAGAAACAACCACAAATTGTACTCAAAAAGATTAAAAAGGTGAATCAGTATATTTTGCTTGTTAAATAAACCAAGGCATTAAAAATATAAAGATGCCGTATTCATCACTTGTTTGATAAACAGAATGCTTAACATTTGTGATGTGATCTTTGCAGCAAAATGGTTGTCACAGTCCATATAAACAACAGTATATAGCTACGCAATGTTTAGTATTTTTTAAATGAACCCTTTCCAAATGATTAAATGAAATGCCTAACCTTTGAATGTTTTTTTTTTAAATCACGTACGATTTTGTTGATTTCTGTTCCTTGATGACCATTCCTTCTACTCTATAAGTACTATAACTTTATGTTACTAACCCAAACACTAATGTGTAGTCCAATTACTACTTACTACACTCCAGCCCCTTTAGATGAATTTGGAGGACAAAACTGGCACCCAAATGACATTTTTTTAACATGAAGGGAAAAGCTACCATCTCTTGATTACAGTAAGCACATGGCAACACCCCTTACTAATACAGCCAAGTCTGAAACAGTCGACATCAGAGTTAGCCACATGTGTCTCTTGGCTGCTCATTTAGTTTTCATAGTTCAGTTGGAAGGACTTGCCTGGGACAGGTGCTGATACATAGAATGCTACCTACAGTATAACAAAGTAAATCTGATACCATATCAATCCACTAAAGGCTGCTTTTCCTATCAGCAGAACACTGTCAGATATCTTTTTGGAAAATCCTCAGGCAGTATTTTTTCAGGAGGAACTTCCCTAATCATATCAACAAAACAGATAAATGCCCCAAGGATCCAAGTATTTTAATTCTGTAAATATGGTGCTTTTTGCTGAATTTGTAATAACATTCACACAAATCTTGTTATGCTCTAGATGAACTTAACTTATCTGCAAAAAGAGAAGCAAAGTTTTTCATCAGAATATTATACTTTCTACTGTAGGGATGCATAACATTGTTGTGTGACTTAAAGAAGTCAAAATCTGATGACTTGACCAATTTGATCTATCTAATTTAAAGGTACAGAAACATCTACTAACTGATACATATGGCTCCCTATTTAAACGCAGAGTCCCAACAAGCCAAAAAGGACAGAAAATACAGGAAAAAAGTGAATATCAAAAATCACTTTTTCCTTTAAACTTCTGTTTTGTTTTTTTTATTTATTTATTTATTTTTTGCAGGGGTAAGCAATTCTGCACTCCTTGATGTGGAGGGCTAGCCCGCTACACCAACCAAACTTATACATACCAAATCTAAGGTCATCATACCTTACAGAAAAGGGAATATTCAGAGAAAATATTAATAAGACTTATTTATATTTTAGACATGGTAACTGTAACAGCAAGTTTGTCATTTATCTTGCTAAGTGTATGTTATGCCCCACATATTACATAGGCAAGACTGAATGACATTTTAAAAAAGAATATATGACTACTTATACAGTATTAGAACTAAGGATGTCAATAATGCATTATATAGACACATTCATGTTTTCAAATTTGCAATTATTGATCATGTTTTAAGTGGACCCGGGCAGGAAATTTATTGGCAAATATTAACTGATGCAGCCAGAGAACCTGGACTTAACGAACATATCTCTATTAAACCCTTATTGCAATTAACTTAGTGGATTCATGCATTTTTAAACATATGTTTTTATATATATATATATATATATATATATTTTTTTTTATATTAGTTTACATATTACTATATAGTACTTCATACATCTAAGCCTATATACAGTAGTTATTTAATCAGTGTTTAAATGTTATTCAACCTATTTTTGATTTTTCATACCTATTTATATATATATTTGTGTTTTTTAAACATTAATTTTTATATTAGTTACGATACATTTATTTATTGTCACATACTTAAGTGTAGGTAGGAGAAAATAATAATACAAAATTGTATGTATTGTAACACATGTAACACATTTAAATTTTTTTTTTTAATAATTAACCCACAGCTCCCCACCATTTTTGTTTTTTTTTTTTTTTTTTATTTTTTTTTAAATTCAAACAAAAACACAAATGGTTAAATATATAAAAGCATAAAAGTATAAAAGCATTAAACATATACAGTAATCCTAATGGCATTTTAAAAAATATTTAAAAAATTAAAAAAAAAAAGTTTTTAAATGTTTTAACCAATTAATAGGTTCATGATGATTACACACATGTAGTAAAGATGATAATTTAAAAAATGGACTGTTTTACTGAATTACCATAGCTGGTTTTGTTTATTTTATCTTTGGCTAATCCAGATACATTCCTTTTACTGTATAACTGCACCTCTGTTCCAACTGGCTTTCATTCCAGAAAAAATAGTAATTGACTCATTTATAATGCTGTTCCAGTTCCAGGAAGAGGATCTTCATGGTATGTTTCAGAATAAGAATACTAAATTGGCATTTAAAGACTTCTGCTTGATGTTGAGTCTTTCGGCTTTTCCCGGTTAGGGGTCGCCACAGCAGAACTCTGGTCCGCTAATGATTGGCAGAAGATTTTTACGTGCAGAGTTGCCAGCCCTGATGCACAACCTTCAACGAATGTACACCCATTCACACATGTCTCCACACAGAAGACGCTCCAGCTAAGAATCGAACAGGACAACGTCTTACTGTGAGGCGGCAATGCTACCGCAGCACCACCACTGCAGTATGACTTCTGCTTGATGACGTGTAATAAACTGTTAATAAGCAGAAGAATAGCTGCACTCTGTTTTCAGGAAAGAATGTGAGGTCTACAAAGTGAAGTTTTATTCTTAAACTATCAGAAACATACTGCATAAAATATTACAACTGCCCAGGTTTAGTTGTGAATTTGTGTAATAATTTCTGATGCTAAGCAGATATCCCTATTTGAAGGTAAGAGAGTAGAGGTCACATGAGAATAAACAGCTAGTCAGAGAGATTCATGTTTTTTTGTGCGTTATCCAATTAGTAATGTTCCTTTACTTCCAATTCCTATTCAGCAATAACTAAGTTTGGGTTCTTGTCTTCTGTTAGAAGCAGACAAATTACAGAGAACTGAACATATTGAAGTATAAATACATAAAGACATAAAGGTGTGTGCACGTGTGTGCATGCTCATATATGTATGTGTGTGAGCATGTGTGCATGTACCTCTCAACCTCTTATCACATGAATTCTAGACAAAGCCAAAGGTAATGGGGAAGGGGGTCAATGATTCAAAATCAGGGTCAGGTTATAAATATTGTTCATATAAACTTTTTAGAAGTGTGCATTTCTGGAAGGCTATGATGTCTGAAGCTCAACCTGCTATCACTAAAAAGTGACTGCAATCCTCAACGAGTTGCCAGAAAAACATACATTTTACAAGGGACAGAAGTAAAACATGAGGCAAAAATCTGGATCTTCTGCAAAGTTCAGGACAGTTGAAGTGTGTACATTTGTGTGTGTGTGTGTGTGTGTGTGTGTGTGTGTGTGTGTGTGTGTGTGTGTGTGTGTGTGTGTGTGTGTCTGTGTGTGTGTGTGTGTGTGTGTGCGTGTGCATGTGTGTGTATGTGCGTGCGCATGTGTGTGTGCATCTGCATGCATGTGTATTTGTTTATTTAACCAAGAAAGACCCACAAGCAACAAGTGAATCTTTTCAAAGAAATCTATTAGAAGCTGAAGGAAGCAAATGCAAGATTACAGGATGAAGTGTGCCAGTGTTCCACAGTACTAAGCATTGTACAGTTCTGCTTCAGTAATAAATGCCATATGCAACTGTCCCTTAACAAGTGCGTTTATGCTCAGAATGTACAGTTAATGGGGACATAAATGAAAACAAGTTTTCAGCAAGACTCTGAGAATATCCTCCAGTGTTTGTCAAGCTTTTTTATGCCGTTATTTTTGTTATTGTTGTCTACAAGGGCATTCATTGCAATATTTATCCATTAGCTTCCTTTTTGGCTTTCAGTTTTTAAAAACTGGACATAAACATTTTCTGGCTATAGCCAACAGAAGGATATAGAGAAAAATTTGAATAAGGCAGATTCCACTGTGGGGTTATACAGAAACCATGCTCTGTGACTTGAAGGGTCCCTGACAAGACTCTTATTAAGAAATTAGCCAGAATATTGATTTGTCCACATTGTTCAGGGAGTAAATGACAGTGGATTTCCTTGACAATAGTTTTATTTGGAATATGAACAGCAGAAAGAAACAGCCATACAGATAATGTGAACTTACTGCTGTTGTTAGGTGCAATATGCAGAATTATTATAATTTAGAGTAAATGCCAATCAACAACTATCATTGGAAAATGGTCAACTTAATTTCCGGGTTACATTGTAGAATGTATGTCACAATCTATGCTGTGTTATTCTATGTAGATTTTGCTGTATAGTTATTTAATACACATGCAACTAAACTGAGGGTTCAACATCATTTCAACAAACAAAAATATTATTTTGGATCATTTTACATGACTCTCACCATACAATGTATACCATGACAGGGAGTAGATAAACCATATTTTATCCACGACTGTGGCATTGTTTGACTACAAGGTGCCCAAATCACAACCCAAAGAACTATCCCAGAGCCCCCAACGTTAGTGATAATATGAACCACATACAAACTTCTAGTGGTGATACAATGCCATTATTTAAAAAGGAGACATCTTTATTTCCAAAAAATGTCATGGCATTATGTGTACTTCTTGGAATTCACATCTTTTTATATTGATAAAAGCCAGCAGGCAGGAGATAAGACTCACTATGCATGGTTCAATTTAGGTACAAATCTCCAAGACAGTGTAACATCCACATAAAATCCAGACACTGCCTTAACATACATGGCAGTTGTATTTTATAGCAAAGATATACTTTGTTGGAATAATCTATTGTGATAACAAGGGAATGCAGTATGTACTTTTATATTACTTATTCTATTTTGTTCACAAGAGAATGCAGTAAAGCAGTATAAATTGGTTTAATTTATTTTGCCAGTAAGTGGTAAAGAAAAAATGGGGTTACATGGTTTTGTTGAGGTACTTTTAATTGGATACAGTTTAAGTGGAAGTGTTGTATCATTTTGTAACAAAGTATGCATCAGTTCAGTGATTCTGTGCTGTTTGGTTGGGGTGCAAACTTCAGTTTTTTACAGAACAGAATGCTTATGCTAATTGTTTTATCTTCTTTAAACATACAGAATCTTATTAAGATGTGTAATTCTCACTGCAGTTTAGTATGTCTGTAGTTTTTACAACAAAACTTCTGCAAATTCTGTGTAGGAAGAGTAATTTATTGTATTGCCCTATTCCTACCATCCTGTGACTGTAAAGTTAGAGTGTGTGTGTGTGTTCTTACTTAAACACATACACACTGCTCACTTAAGCTGATCAAGACCTTTGCAGATCTGTTGTTGAATTATACAGTCTTTACTTTTGTTTGTTATATTCACTATGGTAAATAATTATTTTGCGTGTGTGTGTGTGTGTGTGTGTGTGTGTGTGTGTGTGTGTGTGTGTGTGTGTGTGTGTGTGTGTGTGTGTGTGTGTCTGTATTAGAGAAGTCAGCTGTAGTGCTGAAGCGATTAGTGTTGTTGCCTCACAACAAGAGGTTCTCGGCTGGAGCACCTGCTGTGTGGAGTCAGCATTTCCTCCCTGAGGTCGAATGAGTTTTAAAGACATGCAGGTGAGTGCGCATGGGCCTTCTGTTACGGCTGGGTGCCAGGCTGGCAGCTTGACACCATAAAAACACCACTGCCAATCAATCTGCAGACTGGTAATCTACTGTGGTGACCCCTAGTGGGAGAAGCTGAAAGACAATGCTTTATCTGTACTCTGTATTACAGGACGTGAGTGCATGTACTATGCTGGTTGTATGTGTAATGTGTGGGTGTTAGGTGTGTTACTAAAACAGCAGATGACAAAAGGCAGGTCGGGTAGTGTCCACATGTTCTTGTGTACTACAATACAAGGCTTAAGAGAGTTTTTATATAAAGTCAGTTTTTAACATATTTCTTAACAAGTGCAGCTCCAAGGAGCCATAATGATTCCTCTCAAATGTCTGCCTCTAGTACCCGAGTCTCAAACAGCACAAAATTGTTCTGTAGCTTCTTTACTTTAGCATGAACACTATATTTACTAGAAAGGGGTATGAAGTACAACTGATTCCTGTGGAAAAAACATTAAAATTACTTGTTTTTAAACTGGATCAAATACACATACTTCTCACATCTTAAGCCAGTCTGTAGAAACAGCTACAAATCCATTTTAGATAAACAACCAATCAGGTTCAACTGTCACATCTGGGAGTATTCAGTTCCTGTCTGAGACACTGGAAAAAAAAGCCAAACTCAGGCTTTCTTGACATGCATTTGAAGTAAGAAATCAAAGAATGAAAAACACTATAATGTTTTGCCTTCATGTCTTTGAAACTTTATTCCCTGCAAGGCAGACACTCATGGGGGCTGTGAAAAAACAAAGTAAACTTTCTTTGGCCACCCAATGAACACACACTATGCCAGATTTGCCTAAAACTGACATTTCCACTTTCTTTTTCAGGTAGTCTCCACTTACAAAGCTGTCTAAAGCAGCATTCCATGACAGGTCAACAGTAAGGAATGAACACTTAACTGATTATGTTAAACAAACTATTATTTATAGTTATTCTTTCAAGCCTAGAGTTTGTTTTATTGTATGGTGAAAAACAAGACAAAATTTGTTTTATTATAACAGCTTTTTGCTGTCCTTTTTCTCTTCTTTACCAGCACTGTGCAATGAGTCTCAAACTTCTGTTAACAGTTATGTGATACTGCTCCAAACTGTTGACAGAATGACTGCAGAAAGAGGTCAAAGATCAAGGCAAAAGGTTAACACGTACTTGCTGAATCTGTTCCCTAGTTACCTTTTAAGTCCGCAAATGACTACCAGCATTCTGTAGGGAGTCGAGGCTTAACAGCAGATTGTTTTATGCTCATTATCTACACAAATTTGCTCTAGAAGTTGAAAAAATGCCTCAATTACCATTGTAATCTGTACCAGAAAAAGCAGATACAGGAGAAGCAAACTTAAAGAAATGAAAAATGGATGAATACTTCTTACAGACAAACTACTTATGCTTTATACAATAAACTTAGGAGTTATCAAAGCAATCATTCAAATAATTGTAATTAAAATGACTACTTCTGATGCTGATAAAAATGATGGTATAAAGATTTTGTACATATTTTTACAAATTTACTGTAAAATTAAAAAATGTTTTCTTCCAGTTCAAAAAAAATTTAATATACTTCGGAAAAAAATCAGTATAGCTGTTTACTGCACCCATTTATTTATAGCTTAAGTAAGATTTTTTTCAGTTGCCTCTTTTGTATATAGCATTAGCAAAGTTATTTTTTTATAAAATTATGTAAAATTAGATCTCTTACACTGCTGTAATACTCTTTTGTTCTACTGATACAAGTCTGTTTTTATTCTCTTTGTTCTTGCTTAGTCAATTTATCTAACTTGCATGAGCCACACCACACACATACACACACACACACACACACACACACACACACACACACACACACACACACACACACACACACACACACACACATGCACACACACACACACACACACACACACACACACACACACACACGCACGCACACACACACACACACACACACACACACACACACACACACACACACACACACACACACACACACACACACACACTGTTTCTCTCTCTGCCCAAAGTAACACATTCTGTTCCCTGGTAAATATTAACTTTGACAACTAGAGTGAGGTATTACAAATAAATGGTCTTTTCTTCTTGGGAACATACATTCACATCTATCCCTAGTTTAGAAATCATTTTTTTAAACAACACTAGTGAGAGTAGTTCACTGACTTGTCATTCAGGCTAATGAAGAGATAATTTTGTTTTCTCTTCAAGTAAAATACATTTGAACTTAGCGAATGTGGTGACATTAGTGTTAGCATATACAAAAGCAGGAAATCAATCAGTATTTCCCATCTGTGAGCTAACATCACTGCTAAATATTTTTTTGCCAGTAATCATTGGTCAAAAGTAATACTTTGTTCCAGTCCCCCCACACGCTATCAACGGGGAAGGAAAGAACCACTTGATATCCTGGTTGGGCCTGTAATGTCTCATATCCATATCTGAATACATGCTGGCAAAACAGCAAGTGTTAATTATGTCGATGCACTGGCAGCTTCATAAGGACGATACCCTGGCTATGGTATAGATGTCCCCCGCATACCTCCAATCTCTTAGTACAAGAAATCTGGAAAAAGCCAAATATAAAGTCGGGACAAAGGCCTGAAAATAGGGACATATTTTAAATATTGCTCGTGTAAACTTAAAAAGTTGCTAGAATAATAGGCTTTGCACTTTCTGACAGATATGAAGTCTGAAACTCAAATGTCTGTCAGTATTTAATGGCTTTAACTCTCGATGAATTTCCAGAAGCCCTCAAATTTTATCAGCAACAGACCAGAACTATGAGGTAAAAATCTGGGCAGTTGAGAGGCATGGTCCAATGATCAATTAGAAATCCCAGAGTGGAATGAGCTGGCAGGGTCAAGTGTAAGTAAGTGGCTGACCCTAATGAGACCATCCTTGGCAGGTGGGGGTCTGGTTTTCTACAGTGCTAACACTTGCTGGAAGATAGGTGTATGGCATGCAATTTATGGACCAGATCAGTCCTGCTGTTTTTGAGACATGCACAAAAATATCAAAATTGCAATTGCCCTTAATTTAGCCACCACACAATTAAAATACCAGGGTAAGGGTTCAGGACAGAAAAAAAAAATGGAAATAAATAAATAAATAATGGTTCCCTGATGACTGACTCTCCATGACTGGTTTTTAACCCATGTGGAGCAAATAAGTAGGATCAACTCAGAGACATGTAAGAGCAGCATGGAGCAAAAGCCCATTAACAACCCATTTATATGTCATTGAAATGAGCACTTAAATCAGCTACAACAACTGTGGAGAGATCACAGAAGTGTCATGATATAAACTGGAGCCCAAAAAGTGAAGAAATTGCCTGGTTTCCCCTACATGTTGAAAAACCCAGTGAAATAGGCAATAATGGAGAACAATGGACTGCAGTAGTGTGTTTGCATACTGCTTAGAATCTTAGGGCATTCGCACACTTTGACAGCTACCCGCTGTTGCTGTAACAAGCGAAACCTTATTACAAACAGTATTTTACAAAAAGTCATGTCAGAAAAGAACCCAGTAAACAGGATAAAAAAAGTAGTAGCAATCGTTAGTGATCCTTCACGTGAAATGTTAATATAAACACTTCTATGGCTGTGCATTTCTACAGAACAACCTTGATTTTGCCCTGTCCCTCATAAAATGTTTGATTTTCTGGTAAACCACTGAAAACTGCAGTTAGTCTATGTCAGACAGTAGAACTTCCTAGTTCAGAAAATGTGTGCTGACTTAATGTCTGTGATTTTCTATTTTTACCCTGTCCCTCCTGAAATTTTTGGTTTTCTTTGAAATAACCAAGGTGTACAGTCAGTCTGTAATGACAGACATTAGTGTTTAATGCTTCCTAATGTTCGTAAAATGCATGCTGATGTTCTAGTTCCTTTTTAAGTGGATTAAAAAAAAAGCTTCTCAAGTGTTACATTGGTGTTGGTAGTGACGTATGCAATGCTGGAATATTCATTCTTGAACACCACTTACACATGGTCCAGTGTTTTCCATTACTGCTGTGAAATATACACTTATAATCAACAATAGCTCTTAAATCATTTCACAGCTGGCACTGAGGTGGCGATGATATGGTGCCATTCTTGAGAAAGAAGTTTAATTATCATGTTCTTCGAGACAGCAAATGTCAGTAATGGAATTAGAGGGCAGTCAGACCCAATGTAGGAGGATGTGTGGTATGGTGAATGAAGTGGGATATTTTGTTTACTAAAGCAAAAAAAATTGCCATGTTCATTATATCAAATATGTGCCTATGACTCTTCAATGTCTCTATAAAACGATCAGAAATTAAACAGGATATAGAAACCTATCACTGGGCAAATGGGGAAGGGCTATTTATTTATTTCACTTAAAAAGAAATTGGAGTTGAAATGTCTAGTACTGTTTTCTTTACTATAAGAATTGACTCTAACAGAGTGGGAATCCAGTGGAATCAATTGTGTACATCACTGGCGCACTAAATCTAGAAGCAATCTGATGTCCTTTTAAAAATGTCTGAGGTTGGGTACAACATTTAATGTATGACAAGGGGGTTATTACTGTAAACAAAGTACAAGTCATGTGTCAAGGATTTTTCCGAAACTAGACAGTGGCAAATTGCATATCTGCCCTTGTCAATATTAGCAAAATAGCCACAAGGACACATATGAGAGGTGGGCACAGGGAACATTACTTGTGAACTGGTCTCCCTTCAAAGTTTCAACTTGTAAACTAATGGTAAGCAGATGGAAAAATAAGATCAACTTAATGAACAAACAGCATAGAATACCTGGATAGCTTTAAACTTTTTCAATGAAATAAGCAGGAATGAGGCTGCCTCTTATCATTCCTGACATCCAAGGATGTTAAACAATGAATTCCAATCAGTTACTGGGGAAAAACATTAATACATTGCTCTAGGAACACTGCCTAGCTGAACTGTTGCTATCAAACCAAAGTGTAACTTGCACGTGTATACAAGTGACACAAAAAATTGTTTACAGGATGTAAACAACACAATGAGACCAAGATCACTTAAAATTACAGCTAATTTGTGGACACCAATATGATATTGGCAATTAAACTTTCTGTCATTGCCTGCTAATAAATCTCTGTTAAAGCACTATTTAGCATCATATTAAGAACTACTTATGTACACCAGTCATATAACTGTATATCACAGTCATGTACAGACTGTTAAATGCCAATCAGAATTGCAAATTATCTATTTTACCATCATGAAAGGGCTGCTTTTATTAAGACTCCACATTCTGTGGTATTTAGTGAAATCTGATAGTTAGCTCTCCAACTCCCAGCTCCACTCACTGACATACATCTCTCTATGCACACTCTGAAGATGTCTGTGCAGGTTTCAGTGAGTAAAATATATCGCTACTGCAACTCTGCACCACTTTAGGGACTTAAGTGGCAAGGAGCTGAGAGACCACTAACCAGCTTGCTGCTTTTAAAGGGGTGCAATGTATATGCTCCTCCTTTCAAAAATAAAAAAGGAATAACTCCTGCCTTCTTGCAGACCACTGATTTACAGCACAGCCTGCTGCTGTCATACAATATGCCAATGAAATGCTTACAAAGGTCAGTGTGGCCTGAAGGAAAAAGCAGCCTTTTTTCTATTGTAGTAATTTTTCACAAAGACACTACTGTTCTGCCCATTTCTGCAGAGGCCTCAGTGCCAGGGAACATTATTCCTCCTCACCATGGTATTGCCATGAGAGCTCCCTGGTATGTTCGCCTGGAATTGTACATCATTCATTGAAATAGCCTTCCTAAACAACAAGATGCTTTGTGCAAAGCAACATGAGCTATGAGAAGGGAGAAAAGCTTTGACTGCAATCTCTCCTTGTATATTTTTTTCTTTTCTCTCTCTTTCTCTCAAGCAAAAATGTTTTGCAGTTCTGCAAACAGTATACAAAGTGGCAAAGCATACTGAATTCTCCTGTCAATGGTGCAAGATTAGGTCAACTTGTCTCTCAGATGCTTTCATTTTAATTAATGCAGTAATCAAACCCCAGAAGCTTAGTGTCTGACAGTTGTTGAATGTTCTTCAGACTTTCCTATGTTGTTTCACTAATAAAGAAAGGCACTGCTCCCCGAAGGTAGCAGTTTGCAAAAACCCCACAAAGCATACTACATATGAAAAATAAAATGACAAAATTTTAAAAGCAGAGGCTCTGCTTTTCACTTTTGAAACAAGCAGTACTTTTTTAATGAAAAGTCTTTTTTAATTCAAATGTGACTCCGCCCCTTATCCCTCCCCAAGAGATGGAAACAAGGGCTTTTCAGCACTAAGAAATGCGTTTTTTTTTTTTTGTAGGGAACAGAAGGAATACTGCCAATCATGAGACGTGCCTTGAACATAACCATTGGATGGCTAAGTCACTTACTTGTCTTCTATCCTGTCACCTATTCATTCTGTCTGAGAAAGTTAGAATAGAATGCGGTGAAGCAGTACAGGACAGAACCAGGCAAAATGTCACTTTGCATAACAATTCAAAATGCACTGCACTTTCAGGAATTATATAAACCACAGAGTTAATCAAACATGCATCCAGTGGCTTATGTGGATTAATAGTCAGCTATCCTTGCATTTGGAATGGGAAAGCGTAACAATTAGCCTTCTAAAAGCATGCATTTCTTGAGGGCAGGGTAATGCAAAATCTCCTAATAAAAGCAGCATACAAGAATAGTAAAACAGAATTAGTAAAATTATTTCCAACACTATCAAAGGGATTTAATGTTAGTTGAGATAGATCTGAACACCTGGAATTGCACACTCAAGATGTCAGGTAAGGTGCCTTATGAGTTAACTCATAAGGGTATGAGGGTGTTGACAGTGCAAAAGGGAAATGTAATGTTTTCCTTCAAAAAATGGCCTGGGTCCTGCTGATTGTAACATAACCTCGGGGATTTTTTTACCTTCAAAATACAGCCTCATACATTATATAACAATTCAGAAGTTACTTGGCAGAGAGCTGACATTTAACCAATAGGAGTGCAACGCAAACATGACTCTGGCTATACATATATGTTACCTAACCTAATGTATGAAAACGCATGTAAAATGGCACTAATGCATATGACCATTTCCCCATCCTAATCCAGGCTTAAGGATTACATATGCAATTACAAATCCTGTGACTGTGATTGAATACTACCTTTCAGAGTACCAAGACCACACATGCTGATTTCATCAGGTCATAAAAACAGCAATGTGAAAATGTATGGCATCTGACAAAAAAAAAAAAAAAAAGCTCAGCCTATATCTCCTTGGGGTACAAACCCTTCCATATTTTCTGAGGTGGGGCTGAGTGACCCTTAAATACATTATGATTGTTACTCCCTTTGAAGAAAAGTGCAAGATGATGGCTGAATTCACATCCACACTGAGGATCAAGCCATTCCACTCGCTATACTGATTTGCCTTTCCTTGAAACTTCACATACCAGAAGGATTCACACTTCCAGCTTCTTTCACAATAGGATTTCAAACATATGGTCTCAGACATCCAACTTTCTGGCTTGAAAAAAGGAGTACATACTTCCATACTTAAAACTGCATTTGTTTAGAAGTCTTGAAAATTCTTCCTCAGTCACATGCAATTTGGTGGTAACTCCAGCTATGTTCAGATGAAAGGGAGGAACTGATACCAAAGTCTATAACCTGGTTTGTTTTGTTTACCTCTTATGACGAACAAGTAGATGAATCTCCCCCAACAAAGACCCGATCTTCAGCAGTCCATACATAGATAGATAGGTAGATATTGTGTATGTGTGTGTGTGTGTGTGTGTATGCATATGTATATATACACATACATATACCTATACGCATATCAGTTTAGGTTTATAATGAATATAATTGTCAGTGAGTTTGACTGAAAAATAAAACACTGAAGAGACTCATCAGCAATTATTAAAATAAAATCAACAAAAAGTAATCGCAAATGCCAACCAGTATGTTGCATTTGCTTTTACAAAAAGAAAAACAAAAACATTTTGCATGGGGATCTTTTCCTCCCATACCCCTTAACATGGGGGTTCTGCCTGCAGCATCCTAAAATTTAAATAAAATGACTCCAGGGTCAATCAAACAAGAGGAAAAAGGAACTATGTAATGGTTGATATGATGATTTCCAACCATTACATAATTTGACCAGCTGTTCCACTTAAAAAATATACCAGTATTTTGGCACACAATGAAATACCTGCAGTGATAACTTATACAACACTTACAGATAGACGGATAGACAGATACACATATATATAACAGGTAGATATAAATATATATACATATAGATACATACCTGTATACGTCTATCTGAAATATATATATATATATATATATATATATATATATATATACATATGCATATATAAATATACACACATATATATATATATATATATATATATATATATATATATATATATATACACACACACACACACACGTGTGTGTGTAGATATATATATATATAGACAGATATACATATATATATATATATATATATATATATATATATATATATATGCATACATTCATACATACACACGTGTAAAGAGTAGTGCAATTTCCAATACAGACTTATTCTATAAGCTTCATCAATATGTGTTACAAGCTCTATTATGACCAAACACCAAATCCTAAGTTATCTTCCCCATGATTCTCAAGGCCCCAGATACAATTCTCTGTATTCACTATGCTGAATGTCCTATATCCTCAAAATGAAAAAGAAAACAGAAGCAAAATGTTAAATATTCTTTTGTTTGCAAGAGACAATCCCTCCAGCTCTTACAGTTATTTATCACCCAGTACAAAATAATATCTGATTTCTGGCAAAGTCTTAGTGTGCTTTGACTATACTTAGCACTACAACAGATTTCGTTATTTATTTATTTATTCATTCATTCAGTTTGGTAACCAGAATAAAGCACTGATCCAAATGGACCTATTTCAGTCACAGCATGAACAAATATAAATGACAGTAGACAAACAAGTTAGCAAAAAGTATTACGGATACAAACAAAATGTTTAGTGCAGACAGCAATGAATCAGTATCAGTAATAAAGTACACAGTGCAGAGGACAATAGGAAGGGATCATTAGAGCAAAGATGGAATAAGAAAAAAAGTTAAATAGTGACATTATAGAGCAGAAAGTGTAAACCACAACAAATGCAAGGTAAGGGCACACATAAGTTACCTATATAAATACAGAAAGTGGAAGAGATGTCACGTATTAATGTAGAGAAATAATGTGAGAAAGACAAATATGCCTGACTGGTGAAAGGGAGAGTGAAGTGATATGTTAAAAATGAAAGGATTTGCAAATTGTCTCAGACCTGATCTTTACGCTGAACACGAAATTATGAGTACGACCTGAGGTCTTTAAGACTAGTAGGGAGGGATTTTGCGGCCTGGGAAAAATGGCATGATTAGTGCAATGAAGTCTGGCTCTGGGACACTGAAGACGTACACTAGACTGTAATGGGGGGTTGTCTGAAGAGGTTGCAGGCAAGGGAAGGACAGGAGTGTTCTTTGAAGAGTTTGTAGGGTTGGGATCCAGGAAGCAGGCTGGCATGTTGGTGGACAGATGTCTAATGGGCTTTATTAAGCCTGATGCAATTATGCTCATTTCCATGACAGAAGGTAATGAAATGGCAGATAGAATTGCTTATAGTTTGGATGATGGAAGAATTTTTCCTGGATGCTGCTGCAACTAGTAGAAGTCCATATTCAAGCTGTGCTTAGAGTGCCTTTGCCTATGGCATTCCTGATTGCTCTGAAGAGAGAAAGGGGGAAAAAGGGAAATTTTATATGACCAACTGGGAAGAAATTAATTTTCTTTCATATTTGTTCTAGGTGAAAATGAAAGTTCAGTGCAGGATCAAGCTACATACCGAACTGTTTGAAGAACATGACTTGATCAATGAGGTTGTCAAGATGGTCATGATAAGAAGTGGCTGATAGTTTTCATGACATCTAGCGGAGGTACCAAACAGCAGTTTTGAAAGTGTTCAGCATTAGCTTTATGTTATTAATCCATTTTAATTCAGATTGTAGTTGTTGTTGCATGTCACAGGAGGTCAAGTTGCTTCTACTTTGCCAAAAGTGCATATGACAAATCAGCTGAGTCATATCTTCAGTATTGATGATTCACAGGGATGGTTACAAACTCTTTAATGCTGTATCAGAACTACGGTTACAATGTTCTGAAGGTGAAAATTTAACTTCAGGTTAAAAGGACTACTATTAAATGCATACACAAAACCTACAATTTGGCAGTTGGCTCAGAGGGATAAGGCTGTTAGCTACAGCTCCTATGATGTAGGGTTTGATTCCCTCAGCACTCATTTGTGTACCGTGTGACCTTGAGCAAGTCTGTTAACCAGTCAACTTGGACTTTAGACTAGGCTCCTCATTTTTCCATGGGCTGCAAACCTAACAACTACCTATGATTCCATAGGCTGCAAACCTAACAACGACCTATGAACTATGACCTAGGTATTGCAACTCAGATATCCTTGTCATGCTTCTTAAATTCAGTCAGCATTACTTTATAGCACGGAGTGATCATGCTTCATGAATGATGATGCCCTAAAGGGCCTTCTGTGGCCATATGGACTGAGGGGTGGCAAGCATATTCTGCTGCAGTTGTAGTTGTAACATAGCAACCACTACCAGAATCACACAGGTCTGACTCCGGGCTTTCTTAGACAGAGCTTGAACAATAATTAGAAGATTTAAGTAGTAACCACCTAGTTTCAGAAATGGTCTTCAGCCCTTTATCCTTCCTCTTTAGCAGACACCAGCAAATAGTAAAAAAGACTGGAAGGATGCCACAATAAGACTTCAAAAGCAGAGTAAGGAAGTGTACCTTAAATGCAAAATACTCTTAAATGGTCTGCGTTCAAAGTCAGTGACTATTAAATAATTTTACAGTCAAAATGAGCAATAGTATATTTCTTTGACAAACTTGCAATACAATATTGCACATTCACATCAGTTCCACTAACAGATCAGCCAAAAAGTACAGTTTTGTACCTACCATAAATGTAGATGTTCGAGTGCTCATACAGCTGCAGTCATTACAGATGGGGTTATCCTGCCGTCAGGCGGGTCCTCGGTCGGCCGAATTCCAAAGTCTAGGTCCGGCGTCAGTTGTCGTCGCTTCTTCCCTGACGTCAGTGCGGCAGGGGTATAAAAGAGGCAGCCGACGCCATTTTCTTCAGTTTTTCTTGCCCCAGATGTCAGGTGCCCCCAGAAAGAAGGCAAAACATACATTTATGTAATCATGCAATATAGAATAATCAAAAAACAGTAGTTGCAAGCAAATACACCATAAGAGAATACCCCAAATAGGTTGTATGAGAAGGTGTTTGTCATAAGGCCTGTCCTAAGAGGGGACGGAGGGGGGGTAACCTGGACTGCAGCTGTATGAGCACTCGAACATCTACATATATGGTAAGTACAAAACTGTACTATGTTCATCGTGCATACAGCTGCAGTCATTACAGATGGGAAGAATCCCAAAGCTAAGTAGGGGTGGCAGGCACTAAGTGGAACTAGGAGGAGCGAGGATGCCCTGCAAGACTGCTGTGGCAAAACCCGCTCTAGATTTAGAGTATAGTGGAAGGTGATAGTGCATGGAGAAAGTGTGCACTGAACTCCAAGTGGCTGCTTCCAAAATGTCCTTGGTAGGGACCCCCCTGAGGAAAGCTGCAGAGGTAGCTGTGGCCCTGGTGGAGTGGGATCTGATGCATGCAGGCACAGTTTTTCCATGAAATGAGTAACAAAAACGTATGCAGTGGGCTATCCATTTTGAGATTGTCTGTTTGGAAATAGCCTTTCCTTGAGCACCTGTAGCATAGGACACAAAGAATTGCTCGGATTTCCTGAATGGCTTTGTCCTGTCCAAATAATAACAAAGTTGTCTGTGAATGTCCAAGGAATGTAGTAGTCTTTCCCCTTTGTTTTGTGGATTAGGATAAAAGGTAGGTAAGTGGATAGTCTGATTCAAAGCTACACTGGATACTACCTTTGGCATAAAGGTAGGGTTGGTTCGTAAGGAAACTCTGTCCTGATGGAAAATGATGAAAGGTTGCACAGCCATGAGGGCCTGTAGCTCCGAAACCCTGCGTGCTGAGGTGATAGCCATAAGGAAGGCTGTTTTCCATGACAAGTATTGTAGTTCTGTTGAAGAAGCTGGCTCGAAGGGAGGAAGGGTCATCTTTTCCAATATGAAGTTGAGGTCCCAAGCAGGGACTGGTGGTTTCCTTGGGGGTTTTATATTCGTTGCCCCTCTGAGGAACTGCCTTAAGAGAGGATGAGAGAATAAAGGAGGATCTGTGTTGTATTGTGCAGAAATGGCTGAAGCGTGGATCTTGATGGAGGAGAAGGAAAGTCCACTGTTTAACATCTCAGCTAGGTACTGTAAAATTTGAGGTAAATTTATTACCCAAGGATTCTGGCCCTTTTCTTGATTCCAGGCACAAAATCGTTTCCATTTGGCGGAGTAGGCTTTTCTAGTAGAAGGTCTTCTGGCCTCCAAGATGACATCCTGCACCTCCTTGGAGAGGAGGGTCTGTTGGGAAATCAAGGAATTCTCCATGCAGCTAGATTTAGGGTTTTGAGTTGGCTGTGAAGGGTTTTGTAGTTGTGCTGGGACAACAGAAGAGGGACTAGAGGTAGAATCCATGATGGGAAATGTGTCAGGCTCTTCAGGAGCAGATACCAGTGTTGTCTTGGCCAGTCTGGAGCAATGAGAATCATTTTCGGCCTCTCTGCTCTGGCTTTTAATAGAACTTTGGGCAGCAGAGGAAGAGGCGGGAAGGCATAGACTGTCAATGTTGTCCAATTGAAAGAAAGTGCGTACACTTTCCAGGCCTGTGGATGATAGGTCCTTGAACAAAATTTTTTCAACTGGTAATTTCTGTGGGTAGCAAAGAGATCTATGTCTGGCTGTCCCCATGCCCGAGTTATCTTTGTGAAAAATTGAGGATGCAACTTCCATTCATGTGGATCTGTCATATTACTGCTTAGGTTGTCTGCCAGTGTGTTTTCCTTCCCTGGCAGGAATTGTGCCTGTAGTTGAATTTGCAATTCCAGTGCTGTGTTCCATAGAGTCATGGCTTGCCTGCACAGGGGGTATGAATGAGTTCCCCCCTGTTTGCTTATGAACCACATCACTGTGGTGTTGTCTGTCCTTATCAATAGCTGGCCTGGATGCAGTAGGTCTTTGAAGGTCATAATAGCATTTTGCACGGCTAGCATTTCCTTTTGGTTAATGTGTAGGTGCTTCTCTTTTTGGGACCATTTTCCCTGAATGCACTGATCTGTCATGTGTGCTCCCCAGGCGTAGTCTGAGGTGTCTGTTGTGATGATTTGAGTTGCTTGAGGTACACAGAAAGGGAGACCTGTGTTTCTTTGGCATGCTTGAGCCCACCACAGAAATTCTTTTTGAAGGCATGGAATGAGTGGTATAATTGTTTCCAAGCTGTGGCTGTGTTGATACCATAAGTTTTTTAGGTACCATTGAAGTTTCCTCATATGCAGCTTTGCACATGGGATTAGTAGGATGCAAGATGCCATGAATCCCAGAGCCTGCAGGACTTTCCTTGCAGTTAGCCTGGTGAAAGTTGCCATCTTGCTGAAGTATTGAGACAGTTGCCCATGTTTGTCTGGCGTGAGGTAGGCCATCTGGGTGGTTGTATTCAAGCTGGCGCCCAGGAAAATTATTTGTTGAGAGGGTATTAGTTTTGATTTCTTTTTGTTGCCTGTGTATCCCAGGAAGTTCAACAGTTTTATTACAAATGCCAGGTGTTGCAGTAGTATGTCCTTGCTGTCCGCTTGGATCAGGCAGTCGTCCAGATATGGGTAGATTTGTATTCCTTGTAGTCTGCAGAAGGCGATTACTGATGCCAGGCATTTCGTAAACACTCTGGGCACAGTAGATAAGCCAAAGGGCAATGCAGAGAATTGGTAATGGGTTGAACCTGCAAGAAATCTGAGGTATCTTCTGCAATCTTGTCTGATAGGGACATGCAGGTATGCCTCCTTGAGGTCCAATGTTACCAGCCAAGACTCCTTGCCCAGCATGGGAAGAAGCTGTTGTAATGTGAGCATCTTGAATTTTGGTACCTGTAGATATGTGTTTAGGATGGATAGGTCTAAGATAGGTCTCCAATCTTTGTCTCTCCTTGGTACCAGGAATAGTCTGGAATAAAACCCTTGACCTTGCTCTTTTGCAGGTACCTCTTGAATCGCTTTCATGTCCATGAGAGCTGAAATTTGTTTTTGTGCCTCTGCCCTTTGATTTTGTGGCAGGTTTGGCATGCCTCTCATTTTTGGAAGGGTGTGAAAGTGGAACCTGTAGCCTCTGTCTATAATGTCCAGAATCCATTTGTCTTTTGTAACAATATGCCATTTTTTTGAGAATAATGCCAGTTTTCCGCCCAAAGGTGCTGCCATTAAAGCTTTGCTTGGCAGGTATAGGGGGAAGTCATTGTGTCTGTTTTCTAAATGACTGTGATCTATCTTCTCCACCTCTTGGGGTTGGTGCTTGCCACTGTCTGGCTCTAAAAGATCCTTGAGGTTGCCCTCTACCCCTTGGGTATCTATATCTGCCCCTTTGAGGTCTTTCCGTGGCTGGAAAGGACCACTTTTTTGAAGGCCAGTTTCTGCTGAAACGTGGAGGTTGTACCTGCAGGAAATCTTTCACTGTTTGCATTGATTTCGCTTTTTCCTCCATTTTCTTTAGTACCTCCTCAGCTTTAACACCAAACAATACATCTTTTTGAAGAGGTGCATCTAATAATTTAGCTTTGACATGATCTGGTAAGGTTTGCTCTTTGAGCCAAGCATGCCTACGTATAACAGACCCCGTAACAGCAGCTCTACATGAGGCCTCTAAAGCATCAAAACCACACTGCAAGGTATGTTTACCCACTTGCTCTGCACCATGCAACAAATCCTGCAACTCTTTTAAATCTGGTTGTTCTGGTTGTGTCATTTTGCTTTTCAACTGAGATAACAAAAACTGTTGATACTTTAACATATGGAACTGACAGTTTAATGCCCTCATGGTTAAAGTGGCCGAGGTGTACACCTTTTTCCCCCACCTTTCTAAAGCTCTGGAATCTCTCTCTGAAGGTAATGGGTTTTTAGCAGTAGAGGCCTTAATTCCTTTGGGACCCTGTGAAATAGTTTCTGGGTCAGCAGTATGGCTTTTGTATAGGAACTGGTGAGAATCAGGAACCCGGTAATACCTGTCTGGTTTAACAGGAGCTGGAGGCAAAGAATCTGGATTAAGACTGGCTTCTGTGTACACATCATCCAATATATCTAAAACAGCAGGGATAGCCAGGGGCCTATCCTGGGGGAGCAGAAGAAATTCCCTGAGCCTTTTCTTGGAATCTGAGTAATCTTGGCCTTCCCAGTGAAAGTGTTCCCTCAATGTATGTAGGGTTTCCCCAAAAGAGTAGTCCTCCGGGGGGGGGAGACCGAGGGAATAGACTCCTCTGCATCAGAGTCTTCGAAAGGAGAATAGGCATAATCCTGGTCCTCAGAATGTTCTGAGGTAATAGAGGCTTGATCTGAGGAAGGGTAGTCTTCCTCTAATCTGGGCCTTTTGTCATAGGGGGGTTGAGAACCCCTGATAAGAGTAATCAAATCCTCAGCCAATGTTGAGCATCTGTTTTTTAGGCATGGGGCCTTAAGAGGAGGTCTGAGGACCCTGTTTTTTGGTTTTCATGGCTGCTTTAGATTTAATGAAAGCTTTAATAGAGAAGGAGGAAGGCCTGAAGACACCTTGAGAAATGGCAGGCCTGTCTAAACTCTGAGTTTCCCCGCCAAGAGTGGCGTCGGTATCTGCAGTAGGAATGGGGACCGAGGAGCCTGCGACCTCGGGTACTGAAGACACTGGTAATGTAGTGTCATCGGTACTCAGGGGCTGCGTAGGCGCCTTGCTGAGCACCGGAGAACCGGTAGTCGGCCTTAGCGTGGTCTCAGTAGTCGGTGCGGACCTCATATGTCGGTCCTTATCTTTGCGTCTTTTACTCAAAACTGGAGTCGGAGTATCCGACGACATAATATAATTAAATTTTTTGCCAAAATAGTGAAGGGCGAACTCCGCCCAGCGCTTAATAGTGCGCTTGTTGAATCTAGCACAAAAACGGCAGGCCGAGACGTCGTGGTCTGGGCCTAAGCAAGGAATACAGAAAAAGTGGAAATCCTTATGCAGTATTTGCTTCCCACATGAAATGCAATTATTAACTTTGTCTGACATCGGTCTGAGGCAAGAAAAGTTTCCCCAACGAGGTACTTAGCTTTCAAGAAGACTTCGGCTGAAATATTTTCGTAAATCTCAGGAGCTGACTGACCGGCACTTGCAAACTGCTTCTGCTTTGGGCACCGCGCGACAAGAAAGACTGGAGAAAATGGCGTCGACTGCCTCTTTTATACCCCTGCCGCACTGACGTCAGGGAAGAAGTGACGACAAGCAACGCCGGACCTAGACTTTGGAATTCGGCTGACCGGGGACCCGCCTGACGGCAGGATAACCCCATCTGTAATGACTGCAGCTGTATGCACGATGAACATCTGCACTGTGTCATTTAGTATCACACTGCTTATCACTCATACTGGCCAACATTAAAATGTCTTTTCTACTACAGTAGCTATGTCACTGCAACTAGTTCATAGTACTAGTAAAAATGTAGTAAACTAAGGTTAGGCGGCATGATGCCAAGGGTAATCCTATGGGCTAGGCTTGTAAAGAATCCAGGGCCATTAGCCTAGTACACACCTATGAACCTATGAACCTATAAACCATAGCAATATGAGGGAGTAAATGAACGTACAAGGACCAGCAGTAAGATGTTCTACTGGAAAAAAGAAGCAAAAGGAAGACTAAACATTTACTTGGTAAACAATGTCACAAAAGTCTGCATCATTTTGGTCTCACTGTGTTAACAAAATAACCTGTACTGCTGTCAGGTCTCATACATTAACTGGCCCCACTGTGCCCCCTTCAACCCCTGTTAATTATATATGCCAACTCCGAGATCACACCCCCTTTGACCCCTGCTAATTATATATGCCAGCTTTGAGATCGCACACCCTTTGACCCCTGCTAATTATATATGCCAACTCTGTGATCTCGCACCCCCTTCAACCCCTGCTGGTTATATATGCCAACTCCAAGACTGCACCCCTTCAACCCCTGCTAATTATATATACCAACTCTGAGATTAGACCACCTTCAACCCCTGCTATATATGCCAACTCTGAGACTGCACCCCCTTTGACCCCTGCTAATTATATACGCCAACTCCAAGAGCTATGGATGAGGGGAAGATGGTGCACACCGCCTACCTTGACCTAGCCAAAGCCTTTGACACTATTCCTCACTCGGGCATAACAGCTAGTCATCAGCCCATATGTTACCAGATGGGTAGCTAACTGGCTCACTAATAGAACCCACTCAGTCAAAGTAGGAGAAGCTACCTCTAGTAGAAGACCTGTAACAAGTACTGTACCCCAAGGATCAGTCTTGGGGCCTCTACTGTTTGGGATATACTTTTCTGAGGTCCAAGCTAAAACCAGTGCTCTGTGGCTGACCATGTTTCTAGATAACTGCAAGCTGGGCGCTGTCTTAAATTCCAGTAGTGATGTGAACATCCTCCAAAAGGGCCTTACCCATACTAATGATTGGTGCCAGAAGTATGGCCTTAAACTGAATGCCAAGAAATGCAACATTATCCCCTTTGGGGAAAATGTCATCCCCACTAATTATCACATTAATAACAATGTACTAAGCATGAAATCAGTAATGAGGGACTTGGGCACCCAGGTTGATAGCAACCTGATTTTTGACCACCACGTTGCCTACATTGTATGGAAGGCTTTCTACATGGCCATCTCATAAATAAGATATTTCATCCAGGAACAAGGTCATCATAACATCTCTGTACTCCGCCCTTATCAGACCCATTATCGAGTACAATGGCCCCTCCAGCATGTACCTTGCCAAGCACATGCAGCAGTTGGAAAGACCGCAGAGGTTCCTGACCACAAAAATCCAGGGTCTCAAACACCTATCCTATACAGATAGGCTAAAAGCTCTGTCCCTCTACTCACTCTCATACAGACTGCTCAGAGGTAACCTGTATCTGACATACAAGGCCATTTCAGACCCAGCCTTGATGGAGTTGCTGCATATCCATAAGACAAACTCCACTTGCGCAACCTGCATGCAAGGCCTTAACCTGGTTTGTGACATTAATAGAACTTGTTGGCAGGATAGATTTGTGTCCCAAAGATTCCCCCATCTGTGGAACAGACTCCCTCTCCATGTCAAGCAGAGTACCTCTAGCCCTCGTTAAGAGGAATGCTGACTTTGAGGAAACATGGGCGAAATTCTTGGCTAGGCTTATAAGGGCCTCCAGGCCAATAGCCTAGTATCATCCTATGAACCTATGAACCTAAGACCGCACCCCTTCGACCCCTGCTAATTAATATGCCAACTCAGAGATCACACAACAGCAGGATAATGGCAAATTCACAGATCTTGCTGTCCCTTGATCTCACAAGGAAAGCAGCTGAAAGGATGAAAAACAAGCCTGCAAGAGAGTTCATTCTTACACACTTTAACCATAAATTGTAGCAACAGTAGTACTTCAGTGTGCTATATACGCAGGTCCTCATGCTGGACATGTCTAACACATTAAACAAAGAGACCCAATTGTGTTTTTATTAGTAACAATGACTCTAAATTGTCACTTAGAACATAAAAAAAGAAAGTTCATACCTAAGATTAATGATAACTGCCAATGGCCAATATTTTAGGAAGCAGTTATTACTTTTTATGTCACTCGTCGGCCATGGTGAAGATGACTGTATTGTGCTCTTGCAGTCTTGTACTTTGGCATGTTCTCACACAGCGCCATGTGACAACACAGAATTAGAACACTTTTCCCATGAACTCCAGTGAATGAAATGACAGATGAAAGGAAAACTGGCTATCAGGCCCATTTAAGAACACTGATTAGTGTTGCTATGACCATGACCTCTGGCTTTCATTGTTGACAGTGGACTGCTGTGCTGAGGCACAAATCAGCTCTTCTTAGAGAGGCTACCATCCCCAAGGCTTTATTGTTGTTAGGTAAAAAGCTTGTATGCTTAGAAGGGCAGTTAGTCAGTCACAATACCGTCACATTTTTGTTGCAGTTTGTAGGAAAAGATACAACATAATTTAATACTATAAACAATTTTCATACACTTACTGCTAAAAGGAGCTTTACATGATAAGAAGCTAAATGTTGATGCTATCATAAAAATAATAATGCTTCCAGTGAGAACACAACGAGTTTCCTTTTGTCATTTTGGTTGCTTGATTCTTTCGGTCACTCCCCTCCCACATAGACACACACATACACACGCACACACACAAACACACACACATGCACACACACATGCACATGCGCACCAAATTTTATTGTACAGTTCTGTAGATGAGCATGTATAATTATTTTGAGATTGGCATATCCAAACAATAAATCTGTTTCTTTTGTCTCTCTTGCATGAGAACACAAAGTTATTGAACATATAAAATTATATAAAAATTCTGCATAACCATGTTGAATTTCATGGGGAATTCAAGAACATTCAAAGTTATCCAAAAGGCAAATCAGTCACTGAATGTTTTCCACAAACCATGTCTATAACATTCAAACAGGAATGTTTTGCTTTTTAATCCATATATAATAGGATAACGTATCATTTCGTACACAAGGAACATATCTGTAGAAAAAGAAAAGTACGTAGATACATAACACAGCTAGCATACTCATTTTTCCACAATTAATTTCAAATAAACATTCCTCAGGCTTTGGAATGTATTGCTGCAACTTATTTTTCATTTATGTATGCATAGAAGTGGAATGACTGGGGGTGCAAAAAGTTATAAAGTGGTGTAGTGCTTCTTTGCTGATAAGCAAACGTGTAAATACATTCCATGTGCTTAGATGGAAAATGCCATCTTCTAAAATTAAAGTTAACAAAATGTCTGCAGGAAGTATAAACAGCAAAGTTGCTAAGTACTTATCTATTAACTCATAAAATACATTCATTAAAAGATGGATAATTTAATTTTACATTTTTCCAGAGACTGACCTAATTCTTTATGCTAGTGCTTCTACATCACTATGTGCAGACATGATAAATTATGAGTAATCCCACAATGAATGAAGGGCCATGAGTCATCATATAGTAGGGACAGTCTTCATGCTGTCACTACTTGTAGACATAAAACGTCTGAGATTTTCGGCTTTATGAAAAAATAAATGCATATGATTTAAGGATTACATTTCCAGCATTGTGACATATCTATGAATGAACCATATTCTGTTTATTTGACTTTGATTTAATCAAACTTTGCTTATGTACTGTGAAAAAACAAGAGAATCACCTGTGGAATCAGACATATGTCTCAGCTTGGGCTTACACATTAAGTAAAATTACAAATGCCGACAATTATTTTAAACAACAAATGTCTGTGTGAAGCATCCGAATATTCAATCAGTAAAAATATTTCTTGTATAAACAAGGCCTTTGTCCAACAGGCTTTATTTATGTTATATGCTTCTCACTTTACATGCTCTTAATCCACTGATAACAACATCACAGCATGTGTTATCAACAGAATCAGCTTTCTGATAGTACTAACGAGTCACTGCAGATGGTCAAAGAGTGTAGTATGACTAACCATAAGCATCAACTCATCCTTGCGTTAGTGCCCTCATCTAATCTGTGTTAAAAAAATTTGGACTTCAAACCATACATCAAAAAGAGTGTAAAACTATAAAACAATACAGAGCAAAAGTGCTGCCTCTACTGCCAATGCATAAAAATGCAGAGGTATGCTCAACTATTGCTTGTGCAAACTGCTACTGTTTTCACCCTACAAAAAAGGAAAGAGGTGTCCCTGCTGGTCTTTTCCTGGATATCTGCTTTATTGTATTTGCCATTACAGAACTGAACTGATAAGTCAAATATGTATGCTATACTTGACTTGCCTCCGAGATGGTCAAAAAGTTAAGGAAACAGTTCTACACATAAATTATCTTTACAAATTATTTTAAAGTACCATTGTAGTGCACTTCTACTAAAAATGTTAACATTGTAAACAAAGAAACAGATGAACATCTGTTTCATGTCCATTGTGTCAATTATACAAGAAGTCATGTGTTGTACAACAGATACAGTTTATGCAAGATTATACAAGAAGTCAAGTGTTGTACAACAGATATTGCCAGTATACTGGCCGACAGATTCAGTGCCAACTTTACCCCGCCCCACCAAAGGACCAATCACAATACCAGTGGATTGCCAGGCACCCAATATTACTGTTGCACTGATTAAAACAGCACTGTCCAAGGCCAAGAATACAGCTTCTATGGGACCTGACAATATCCCTGGCTGTGCTCTTCATGAACTACATAGTGAACTGACACCTCACCTGTGTGCCCTGTTCAATCACAGCCTCACCTCAGGCTTTGTCCCTACGGAATGGCGCATTGCTACAGTCATCCCTCTCCACAAAGGAGGAGTGACTACAGACCCTGGGGACTATCACCCCATTAGCCTGATGAGTCTGATATGCAAAGCTATGGAACGCATCATCATGGACCTAATAAACAAGAACATAGGGAATCTCCAAACTCTGGATCCCACACAGTTTGGTTTTGTGACGGGTAGATCATGCCTGCTTAACTTGGTTGGCTTCTTTGAGTCAGTCACCAGAGCTGTGGATGAAGGCAAGGTGGTTCATACAGCCTGCCTTGATCTGGCCAAGGCTTTTGATACCATTCCCCACTCAGGAATCATAGAAAAACTCACTAAGCTAGGCATAAACTCCTGTATCACTAGGTGGGTTGCAAACTGGCTCACAGATAGAACCCACAGTGTGAAAGTAGCTGACTCCAAGTCAGACTGCCAACTAGTCATGAGTGGAGTCCCACAGGGTTTGGTCCTGGGTCCTCTCCTGTTTGGTAGCTACTTCTCTGAAGTCCAGACCAGCACGAAGGGGCACTGGCTGACAAAGTTCACAGACGATTGCAAGTTGGGAGCTATTATTAACTCCCCAAGTGATGTTGATATCTTACAGAATGGCTTCACTGAGACCAATGACTGGTGTCAGAACCATGGCCTCAAGCTCAATGCAAAAAAATGTGTCATTATCCCCTTTGGGAAAAACCTGCTTCCCATAAATTACCACATTGATGGTAGTCTACTGAACACAGAAGCCGTTATAAGAGATTTTGGAACACAGGTTGACAGCAACCTCTATTTTGATTACCACATTGCCACTGTGGTCAGAAAGTCCTTCTATATGGCACATCTCATTATGAAGAGTTTTGCATCCAAGAAGAAAGAGGTCATTCTCTCCCTCTACTCTTCCCTCATTAGGCCAATCATTGAGTACAATACCCTATTTGCTATGTACCTCACTAGACACCTGCAACAACTGGAGAGGCTGCAAAAGTACCTCACAAAGAGGATCCTAGGCCTTAAACACTTGTCCTGTATGGACAGACTCAAAAAACTCCAACTGTTCTCTGTCTCATATAGCCTACGTAGAGGCAATCTCTGCTTGACTTACAATACCATGTCTGACCCAGCTGTGTTAGAAATGCTACATCTAAAGAAATCTCAATCCCTCCACACCACACTCTCTGCAGACCTCAACCTCATTACCAAAATTAACAGAACATGCTGGAGAGACAGGTTCATAACCCAGAGAGTGCCCATGCTATGGAATAGACTTACTATACATGTCAAGCAGAGCACCTCGCTGACTCTCTTCAAGAGAAATCTTGATGAGTGGATGGGAAACAGAAAATTAACCCTGGGGATAACTCCAGTGGCTCTACTTGACAGAGGCACTGGGAACTAAGGTCGGGTGGCACTATGTCAGGGTAATCCTATGGCTAGGCTTGTAAAGGCCCCAGGGCCATTAGCCTAGTACACACCTATGGACTTATGGACCTATGAACCTATGAAGAAAAACTGAATACAATCAACTGAGGAGGTAGCATTGCAAGTCATAAATGGCATCTGAAAGAAATAATCCAGAGTAATTACACCAAAGCTAAGGTAATAATTTAGCAGGTTAAATTTAGCGCACATTCAATTGCATTTGTAAGTGCAAATGTAATCAGTGGAGAATTATCTTATCCAGTCTCAAAGTAACATGCAAGAACACTTTGCCCACTGTTGGTGCTTTAAGCTTAAACCTGTAGGTTTGAGAAGAAGTAGCAGAATGAGGAATCCTTGACAGCTTGTTCTAACATGAAAGTCATGCAGTTGTACAGAAGGCACTATTTTATAACCTCAGCATGTACACTGTTTACTGTTTTGGATATATATGCATTCTTTTATAAGTTTATCATCATTATGTACAGCCTTCAGGATTAATGTAACGGCTGTGTAGTTTTCTTCATGTTAAGCAGGCTCCAACCAATGTCTCCTCATTTGTCATAAATTAGATTTCTTTTCAAGCAATAATGCATAGTAAAGTGAAGAAAAAGGCAGCCAAAGTCATTAAGTAACATATAATGGTAAACATACCATGTGGATCCATTTATTAAATGACCCACATTATGATAAAGTGCTTCAAGCAGCCAATTTCTTTCTTGTATATATTGCGTCTGCATAAGGGAGCTACAACACTTCCATCATGCACCAAGAGGTCATAAGAAGACATTGAAGGAAAAGTCCCCTAAGATCACGTTCTAGTGCAGTTATCCATCAAGCCATGAACTGTTTTCCATAGCTATATAATAAATATCTATACTTCTCTAATGTATATAGCTGGACTGGCTACTGCCTAAAGCAGTCTTACACCTACTTTATCTATTGCAACTTCCAGTTTCTTAATCAATATAAAATATTCTAAACTCCATTGTCATAATTTCTTGCTGCCTTTGTAGGACATTTTAAGCCTAGCCAATTTCCCTTTCAAATGTGAGACTCAGGCTCTGCATCTCGTGCCTGTGAGGTAAATGCCTTCGCCATTTTACCAACCTCCAACAGTTGAAGAAGGATAAAGAAAATTCTCAATAAAGTCAATGACAATAAGTCCAGCAACCATTACAGGGAATGCCATCTACAAGCATATAAAGATCCAATGCCTTAGCCTAAGAAGAGGACAAAGAGCCTAATAAAAATATGCCTGTTTTGTTGTCTAAGCATCATCCATGGCAGAGATAACTTGATGGAATCTGCATGGTACTCAGCAGTGAAATTTATAATGTAGCAAATATGAGTAAGACAGAAGAAGGCTACAAAACGTGCATAATATTCAAACGGAGAAACTCTCATTGACTGCATTAGTTAGAGGCTAGACAGCAAACGGAGCCTATCAATCAGCTTTCCTCACCTGGACAGTTAGGCACTCAAACACAGACAGACAGGCAGACACACACACAAACACACACACACACATACCTTGCCCACTTTTTGAGGGATTCCTAATCCCGCGGTGGTGGTGCTGTGGTAGCGTTGTCGCCTCACAGTAAGACGCTGTCCGGTTCGATTTTCAGCTAGAGCATCTTCTGCGTGGATACATGTGTGAATGGGCGCACCTTCACTGAAAGTTGTGCGTCAGGGCTGGTAACTCGGCATGTAAAAATCAACTACCAATCATTAGCAGACTCCCGGAGTTCCACTGTGGCAACTCCTAACCGGGAAAAGCCGAAAGACACAACAACAGCAACAAGCTATTTTAAAGCTGCAAAACATGTAGCCTGATATGATGAAAGTAGCCATTCACAGGGACGGCAAACTGTGTCAAGCATGGGAAATTTCAGCACTCCTTCTGCTGTCACTCAACAGAATGATTACTACAAGTTGTACAACAGACAGGACGGTCCCTATTTTTGTAACAGCCAAAACTGAAGACATCTACTATGGATACTCATGCAAGACATCCCAGATAAAAGATTAAGTAAGGCTACAAGATGTAACCACACCTCTCAGTTGTCCAGATTTTCGCAGAATGTCCAAATTTTTGCCTCATACTTTTGGTCTGTTCCTCATAAAATGTTTGGTTTTCTGGATTTTTGTGGCAAATTAGTGAGGACTGAATTCACTAAATAATGACAGGAATTTGTTTAATACTTCACACCCTTCATGGTAACACAATACCTTTTACTCTGACAGTTTTCTGAGTTCATAAGAGCAATATTTAAAATTTGTCCATATTATTTTTGGGCATTGTCTCCCCATTATTTTTGGCTTTGTCCAGATTTTTTTGTGCTAAGGGGCTGAGAGCTATGGATGTAGCTGATACAAAGTGGAGATGACAGGCAGGCTAAGGACAATAATGTGTGTATGCATGTATGTGCATACAAATATGTTTTTATGTATGACATTTCTTTCTGTTCATTTTTTCCGCTGCATGCTATGAAGTTCGAGCCATCAGTATCACTCTGAAAAGCAAAGTTTTTAATAACCATCCACTATTCAGAGATTTGTAATATCGAGTAACCGATTAAGCAGAAATATTAAATATGTAAGGTACAAATGTCCACTAAAGATCAGAAAATGCTGTCAAATAAACAACTACTGCTGTTTGACAGGGATATCTGGTCTGGCAGTACCAGTAGCAGTAGGTCATCTGATATTGTTACTTCATTCTTTTGTTATATAAATAGCAACAGGTAGAGACCAAAGTCAAGGAAATCTGTTTTAGATATCATTAGGGCTGACCTTTGCATGTGGAGCATTTGTCGGCTTTTATAATCACAGGATACCTAACAATAGAAGCCTAAAATAGACTAAAATAGTTTCCATAATGGTTTCTGCAGAATATTTCTAGTACACATTGTAAAGAAACAGCAGAAACTCCTCCTAAAGATGCCAAGTGCAAAAGCTGTACACTTGTGTTTAGCAAGACCCCATTGTCAAAACATGACTCAAGAACAGTGTGTGACTTTTCTACTTGGCAGATGAAGACTTTTTTTGTTTAGACAGCTAGCATACCTAACCTGACCAACCTAAAATGACTGATTAAAAAGTCTCTTTGGTACTGTTTCTATTGCAGATGCATGCAAACACATATCAACTATAAAGTAATATACAATAAAGTTATCTTACATCCCTCATTTATTGCAAACAAAGTAGCTTTCCACCAATAAAATATATGCTACTAACAAAAATATTCATATTTTTACTTTTGGCCCATTTGTTGACTATGCTGACAGAACTAAAGGTACATCTTAAAGCTCCTTACCCATATTTCTAATTCCCCCAACACAGGTATCCTTATCTTCAACACTCAGAGCCAAATAGTGCAAGCACTATGTTCTGAGGCATAATGCAAATTATCTAGGACTACTTCAGTTACACCTAGCACTGATGTCAAGCTTTATATAACTGAATGAAATTACAATGATCTTCACAAATGTATGATCAAGCAGGACAAAACAGCTTGTTCTTACAAAAAAAGCACATTTATTTTTGAATGAATTGGGCAAAGCTCATCAAGTCAATCATTCCTGTTTGACAGGCATATGAAATCCAAAAGTGACCACGAAATGCATGCATGCATGCATATAAGTGCATCCATGTTTTCACAATTTCTTTTTAGAATGGCGTGCAGCATACTGAAGAAATACTGCCAACTAAGTTAGCATAAAAACGTGGTCTGGATACTATTTCCCCAAACTGTTCTCACATGGCAAGACAAGTACAGTATGTTCAAACAGATATATGTTTCTAGTTGCGCATAACCACTGGTTATTAGAAACATAATTGTGTGAAGATGATTGCCTTAGTATGGGCTCCAGGCATGGTAACCATACATACAGCTTTCATTTCCTTGCTCCTTTCAATTCCTTTCAAGAATTTTTAGCTATAATCTTAGGGATTTTAAAATATGTCATGAATTGTCAAGACAAGATTCAAATTTTAGCATTAACTAGCAAAGCAAGAAAGTTTGACTGTGTTCGTAAGTAGCATCTCTGAATAAGGAAGATCAAGGTTTTATTTCAAGGACATTAGCCCTGCTAGTTCTAAACTTCATGCAGCATCAGACACTCCACATCTTGCTTTGTTTAATTCAAGTGCAAGGGTCATGATAATATCACCCTGTCTACTTTGGACAGATTCCATCATTAGGGTTGCTGATGTCGGCATGCCTAGAGTACAGCCCAGCCCTTCCATGTTTGAAACCCACAGCAGGCTTGACAGGATATGAGACCAGCCCAGGCATGAAAGCATGAGTTTACTGAAAGGATTTTTAATTGACTGGAAAGAAAAATCCAGGTGTTTTCTTTTCTACTTTACACTTTACAGAAAATTTTCCAAAAATGTTCTGTAGGCTCTAAAATGTCTAATTGTGTTAAGCTATAGATTTTTAAAAGTTTAACACAAAACATATTACATTGATGGAATGGATATAAAAGGGAATGATTTTATATTTGCAACAGTTAAGAAGAAGAAATAAAACTACAGCAATTTCTAGCAGTAGACTGTTTAAAATAGTAATGATTATAATTTTCTATAAATTAGGACATAACTGTACCACATGTTTAATAAGCATCCATTCTTAACATGCAGGGATATATGAATGTTACACAGATATGAAGCTATAATATCCATTTTGATTCAACAAACAAGTATATTATAAAATAAGATTTTTCTATCCATCGCCACATTATTGGGTAACAAAAGTGCTCCAGTAAAGTGGTCTTCCTACAAATGTTGAATAAACCCATCCAAACCCCTCAATGTTGAGTTGTCATGGAGCAAACATGCTTTGCAAGAAGTTTATTTAAAAATTATGTTTTAGGTGTACAATGAATAGTGGGACTATACTGTTACAGTTCAAGTATGCTGAATAAAAAACTGTACTGCTGGACAATACAAGTTTCTACTTAAGTTCTAAATATGAGCACCCTCACTTTTAAAGCTTTTTTAACATAATTTGACATGCCTTGAAAACAATGTGGATCTCTGACCATTTTTTTTGTATGCTGTACTGGTGTGCACATGATACGTTACTGGATATAGTTCCCTAAGAACTGTACTTACACAGAAGAATTCCTGCCACCACTAGATATGCTATATTCATTTTCAGTAAATGGTGAGTAATGGTTCTGAGCTAGAGGGTTACTTGCTTTTATGCCAGCTTGTACATAATTCACTGCATAATTAGTGACAGTTTTTTTTTTCTCAAAGCATAAGCCATGAATTATTTCCTGAAGTGAGGAAATGCATTCTGGGTTTCCCCTCTTACTGTCACTCTTGGCAGTCTCTTCTTACACATCAAACATGCTACAAGTACATGGTGTCATTATCACAACAAGTTAACTCTTGCTTTCTTTCTGTTTTATAGCATTTTTAGATAGTTATTAGGCATGCAGACCAGAAGGCCATTAAGAAGCCTAGCTCAAATTCCTAATTGCCCCAAAGCACTGTCTAGCTGAGTTACTTGTTCAAGGTCACACAGTACACACATGAAGGCTAAGGGAATCAAACCTTGTACTACAGCATGTATGTTGCTAACAGCTCAAAACCTCAACACTCTTTGCTAACTGCCAGACAAAGTATGCAACCCAGAGGGGATTTAATCTAGCACCCTTTTCACTGCCATTCTACCAAACACGTCTTAGAAGCTGAATTACAGAACTAGTAATATATCTGGTAAAGCAATTTAATTAAATAAATAATGGAAGAGAAAGTTCCTGAAAAAAATCATTTTACACTACACAGTCGGGGTGAAATGTTTCTTAAAACCTCAATACTGAAGTGTTGTCCTCAAAGGGCTTGTTCTAAAGCTCATACGTCAGCTCATTACTTCAAGTCTGATACACAATCCAGTGAGTCCTGACATTTTAAAAAAATAAGTTATGACTCAGATAAATAACAGCAAATTCCAAAACTTAACTTTGTGCCATTAAAGTTTCCATGGACATGATAGGGGAATTTTCAGTTTGCAATACCTTAAACCTCCTGTAGTGGAGGCCAATGGGATATATGCAAATGACCACCTAAGGACATACAAATGTTTCGGCTACATGTCTTCTGAATGGCCATAACTTTTTATTTTTTTAAGACATTATGAGTACATTCAGGCCAATTAAGTCAAACCCTGCTAGCTGTATTTTTGACCTACTCAGTACAGCATAAGTGGATTACTTCGCTATAAACTTTTAGAGGGTATCACAATGTAGTTGCACTTTCTAATCAATTTGTTCAAATACCTTTGCAGAAAGTGGCACCCCATACTTGATACATACTTCTTGTATAAATGTCCTTGACCCCAGACTTCATGTCTTTCATATATGCCACTACCGCTATACATGAGCAGATGAAGGACATGCCTCATAGTAAATCATCTGATCTATAAAGGGTAAAATGTGCTTACAACAAGCCGCACTGTTATCACCATCACAGTTATTTATCATGCAGGCAATCAATGGTGGAAAAATGAGTCTACATATTACAAAATTATATACCACAAATCATTTAATTCCATCAGACACTCTACCATTTGATGTCTCAAAGGCTGAACTGCTACGACTGCTTCTTTTTGCTGACAGTTGCTGACATTAATGCCAGACATGCTGATAGATGTATCCCTGCTTTTAGTTATCTAAAGCAAAAGGTAGATGCTTAACAGTACTCTAAAGCAAGAATTCAGTGACCTGTGAAGTAACACCTACTTCAGGGGATAGTCCTATTCAAGATACCTCTGTTATAAATTATAAGTCACTAGCACTAAAAATAAGGCTATTCGGTTTACTGGCTGTGCCAACACTGTAGCAGCTACAATGGACAAGTGGACCTGACCCAGAGAGGAAAACACATGACAGCAACGCAATAATTACATAAATGTAAAGGACCGAGAGGTTACATGGGATGTGTCAAGAAGATATCAGAAGGAAAAGAAAAAAGAATCATAGGGAAGTCCAAGTTAACCAATTACAGACGTATGAGCAGGAGTAAGTAACCAAACACACCGGAAGTGGAATACAGCTGGCTTGATGCAGATGCAAAAAAAGAGGAAGGATTATTGAAAAAAAATAGGTACCCTGAGGAAAAGAGATAAAGACAAAAGTTGTGTTTGACAGCATGAAAGCTCAAAATGGTTACACAAATGTATAAAACAGCAGAAACAATAACAGGGCTGAATGGAGATTTGTATGGGTCAAAAACAAAAGGTATATAAATGAGAACAGAGTAGGTAGCCTCAAAATCAGTCAAACTTTTATTTGGAAAGAGTGTCTCAAAACAAAAGCTTGTTTACTCATTCCCAAATTATTTTGGTGAATGAAAAAATGAGCAGCATGTTCAATATGGTTAGATCCAGAGGATGCCAGGATGCTCAGTTTGATAATATTGTTCTCTTGGGATTCAATACGAAACTTTGGTTGTTGGAAAAAATTGCAAAATTTCACAGAACAAACATCAGTTTAAAAAATGCAGAGGATGAATTTGTACGTTGCAAATTTTTAGGCACATAATACAATGCCTGGGTGTGCAGAAGGAGTTAATCACTAAAGAAAGTATAATGCTGGTCAAAACCCTGATGAATACGTCCTGTCTCATTAAACAATATTCTCAATTATTTTACTACCATCTAGATGCCAAAAGATGCAGCACTAGCACCAGAAGGAAGGGAGGGGACATTGTTTTGATATTGTTTTTCCAAAAGTAGTACTTCTCTGCCGCAACACCCCCATATGTTTTACTCCATTTCTAGTATGACAGATGATTCTTAAATTCCAAGAAAAGATTAGAACCT
Organism: Protopterus annectens; assembly: GCF_019279795.1. NCBI lineage: Eukaryota > Metazoa > Chordata > Ceratodontiformes > Protopteridae > Protopterus > Protopterus annectens. The sequence continues at coordinate 670,147,417 of NC_056744.1, forward strand.
ACAACTTTACTGTTAAATAAGTTGGGTATACTCTTCACAGGGAGTGACAGTGACACACAAGATTTTATTTCTAAAATGCTTTATCAAGTATTAAACAACTCCCAATAAAAAAAAAACTGTTTATAACAAATTAATATTACGTGACCCATCACATAATCAGTAACATAACCTCCTTGATTTTAAAATAGGTTTAGTACACATTTCATTAATAACAGGACATATAGCTTGCATTTAACTAAGCCATTCACATTCTTTATACTTAGACTTGGTGGAAACACGTATTTTATTGGTTTATTTATCACATTTATTTTGACTAGACTGTTTTGTTTCATTTTACACTAACACTTAGGATAAAACCTGAGTAACTACAAAAGGTGGAAGGGGGGTTAGCGAAGTGAAGGAGGCAGAGTGCAAGGAAACTAGCATTAGTAGAAGGAGAATAAATATGCTGAGGATAGCAAAGGCAAAATCTGAAAGGGAGTTAGCAGAAGGGATAAAGGAGAGAAATGAGGAATTTTTTTAGGTACATGGCAGAAAGGATGAATGGAGGAACAGAAGTGGTCAGGCTATGAAAAGATGGTAAAACGTTCAAAGAAGACTGGGAAAAAACAAACATACTAAATGAAGATCTTGCTTCATTCTTCAAATATGAAAACAAGGAGATGGACTAGGAAGTCAGGATAGTACGGTTATAACAATGCAAAAGCATGAAGACAGAAAAGGTCTGGCATGGGAACTGAGTGCTATTAGGCTAAGATACAAGGACAAAATAATCTACCTCACAGTCTTCAGAATTTGAATGTGCGTTGGCAGTCCACTAACGGTCATCTTCAACTGAAGACTGGTTACTGCAGAAATGCCCAAGGATTGGAAGACAGAAAGGGCGGTAGCCTTATACAATGGATAGGATAAGAAAAATGCAGAGAACAACAAGCCAGTCATATTAAAAACAGTGGTGCTGAAAATAATAGAAATAGTCCTGAAGTAATGGCTGGAAGTAAGCTATAAGACAAAATCACAATGACAGCAACCAACGCAACATGACTTTCTATGTAAGCTTAGGTTGGAGCTTTTCTTCCCGGGCCTCCGCTGAAAATGGGCTCTGTTCCAATCGAATCATCCCAGTAAACAAATGTAAAATAAAAAATAAATAACACAGAGTCCTGTCCAGAATCAACTGTCAATGAAAATGAAATCTGATCCAGTTTTACAATTGGATTACAGGTGATCTTTAGCAAAGTACCAGCAGGTGTACAGTAGTTAGACTTGGGTCTATGTGCATACATCAGGTATGGCATACATTGGAGAAAAATGTAATCAAATGGCTAGTCAATGAACAGCAATCCCTGAACATTGCTTTCATCAAACAGTGAAATCATCATAAAAAAAAAAAAAAATTATCGAAAGGTAATACTTTTCCAACAAGGAAGTAACCCACTCACATCCCCCAACTATGTATACCAACTCCAAGATCACACTACAGTGGGGAAAAAGGCTAATTTTAAAAGTTTTTTTTTCAGTTTACCTTACACAGTGCAGTACTTCCTTGTTGTTGCCCAGCTATTACCTTTTAATAATTTGTTTATGATTATTTCACTCTTCAATGAAAACGATGCTCAGATTACTGTTCATGGAATAGTTATTTGATGAAGTTTTTCTTCGATGTGTGAATACAGACATGGTACACTTCAGCAAGGCCTCTCAGTCTCGTCCACTGAGGAGGCTGATGGGGAACTAGTAGAGGCTGGGGATAAGACCAAGACTATGACAGGTGGACACAGAAGAATATGGAGACAGGGATAATGTTTGGAATTTGTAATAAATATGAAGAACTTACCTTCGGTCAGAACAACAACCCTGGCATGACATATGATCAGCAAGAAAAAGAACTAATGTCAACAGAGCAGAAAAGGGATCTGGGTGTGTTGAGCGGACCTAGATTGGGCCATCAGCATAAGAGTGAGGGTATGTGGCAGCATGTAAACAGAATGCTGGGGTGTATTCCCAGGGGATAAGACTACAGAAGCAAAGAAAAAAACACCTCCACATTCCAGAGTCCTGGTCATACTACACCTTGCATGCAGTTCTGGAGACCCTATCAAAAAAGAGCATCTTCGGCTGCTGGAAGGAATCCAGAGAAAAGCTATCCTAAAGATCTGAACATAGGAGGAGAGGGATTTGGCCGTACACTAATGGAACTAGAACTGCTCTTACTTAGCAGAAGAGATAAGAATGATATATTAGGGCAAAAGTTCGTATTGGGTAGGTATACTAAACAGGAAGAGCAAAGGTAAAAGGAGGTGGCTAACACAGCAGATTGTGGCAGGGGATAAAGCACATGCTGGGAGAGTAAACAATTTTTGTAAAACTCTTTCCTCGTCACATGTACTACATTTCTTTCTTTGCCATCAAAGTAAACTGACATGAGTTTTACTATAAAAAAGAGGAATGAAATCCTTATTTGTACTCACTCTCCCCTCTATCTCTGCAATGTGATATACTACCAGATGAAAGAACTCTTTAATTCTCCTGTACTTTTTTTTTTGTGAGTAAAGCTAATGTGAAATAGCACTTAATTTGTAATTTTGTAATCACCTTCATCACTGACAGTCTTTAACTCCCCCACCTCACCCTTCCACATGCCGCAGGGAAATTACGTTACTTCAAACTTCCTTTCAAAATAAAATTACTTCTTATTCATATAAAGTTCAGGAGTGTATATGTATAAAACCTGATACCAGAAACAAAAACAACTTTGAAAGTTATGGTAGTCTTAAAGAGCAATAAATTCCAAGTGAATCTAAAAACAAGTATGACGCTAGTGCAGCCTTGTTACATTTTTAGGATCTTTTCGAGGAGGCAGAGACAGTCAGCTTTCATTATTAAAGTTAGTGTTCTCTCTTCAAACCACTTAACATTGTAAAGGAGATCAGCTTGGACATATAAATGAGAAAGTTTGCCTGCCCATTCTGACAACGTTTTCACAAGCATGATAACTCACTAATAGATGGATTTCATACTTCATCAAGACAAGGAAAGCTCTACCCTCATTTTGAACACTGACTGTAGACATTATAACAGTGGCCATTGAAGCTGTGAACTGAAGCCATTAATGAGGCCATGGGAAATAAGTTCCTTGTATCATTATTTGGAGCATTCTGCTATGCCACTCATTAGTAACAAGCTTGGTTACTTTTACAATAATGAAACAATCTTTTCCAGACCTGGTCTTAGGTCATTAAAACTGATGAATGAAAATTGTGAAAACGACATATTCTGAATAAGCATTCTTATTAAGAAACATGAGCAATGTGAGACCGTCATAAAGTTAACGCTTCTGTCTACAATAACTTAAAATATTGGGAGTACTTATCTGTCTCCCACTGACACCTACAGCTAAGGTGAATGTTCAGTGCTTCTTCAAAGAGCCATAGCAGGCAATCATTTTAGTTGCTTAGCAGTAGCATTAATGTTTCTAGTTGGGTCTTACTGTACTATGTGGCCTTGTATATTTTTGCAAAAAAAGAGCCATAAAGTGTTTTTTTAAAAAAAGTTTTACAAGTGGTCTACAAATTGCTCATGATAAATAGCAACAAATGTTACAGCGGACACTAGATCAGTTATTTAATGATCCTATTACAGGTCTTATGGCACAGCCACATCGGCCAGAAGAAAACCACAAATGGAGTAAGGAATTACATATGCATAGTCATGAATATCAGTTATAATACAAGTCGTTACTAGGGATTTTTTGTTCTGTACAATCATGGTAGCTAGGTGAAGGCATAGCACTGTGAAAGAGGTTATTAAACATGGCCCCATTTTGAACTCAGCACTCTATAATGTTTTCTGGATAAAACATATTTCCAGGCTACTACAATGTTTATTTAACTATTGGTTAACAAGATGAGACAAATTGTCATTTCTAGTCTCCTTTCAGCCATAATATTAATGGAAAATGTAATAGATGTGACCTACTTAATGCACCAAATCAACCAACCTGCTATTGGAACAAATGCAGTAAACTCAGAAGAGGCAGAGGGGGAGAACATGGCAACTTCACAAAGGTAATGACCGCTGTTCAGGAATGAACATCATGTCCTGGAGCAGTGAACTTGTCCATCCCACTTTCTGCTGCAGAACAGTTATAAGATTTGTCATCAACCGTCATCATGACAAAAGAAAATCACTCAGACAAGCTGCACTTTTTTCACATTTCAATATCTATGTGGTTTAATAATGTACACAAATGGATACTTACCAAACATTAATGCAGCTTATATTTCTGTTATTGACTGGCCTAAAAGCTAGAGTAAGGGCCTGCAATTTTAAGAATATGTGGGAGATATTGTGTAGGACAATTGCACAGGTGCGTGGGTTATTTTGTGCCAAATTGTTAAATTATACAGAACAGTTTGTTTTGAGGCAACAGTAGTTGAGATTTTGCATGTGGAGGGGTGTCTATTTTCAAAATTGTGATTAATGGACTTCCAGCCAAGTAATGTTTACAAACAGGTGGTGAGAACAGAAGACATTTCAGTGGTAGAGGAAGAGGGAAAGGGTTAGTCTTTGTAGAATAACTGCATTTATACGCTGGCTCTGTTTCATAGGTTCATAGGTTCATAGGTTAGGTATCCCTGGGTATATATCTCGATCTCCCATCCATTGGTCAATTCATTTACTGTACTATTCAGCATTTTTATTTACTTGGCATGAAAATATTCAGCTGCTTCAAGGCAAAATGCTGTCTTGTGTCTTATTTAGATTATTTCTGTTTCTTCTTAATGGAACTTGTATTTATAATTATTAATCTGAAAGTTATTAGTGCCAGTTTGTCAAAAGCCTCTGAACTTAGTGTGTTCCTTTTTTTAAAATGTATTTATTTTTGCAGTATAATTGTCATTACTGAAAAAATGTCTATGCTCTGATATTGCAATCTTCAAAAGCAGCTGCTACATCAGAATACACACAATGCAAAGATCAGCTTAACTGAGGAGTTCAGCACTAGGGTAACTTTGAAACAACTCTTTAAAATGCACTGTCACATGCTTGGCATGAGTACTGTCAAAATTACATTGCTGCAGCTTACTCTCTGTTTCACAAGATGAAAGAACTCTTTGTAATCACCTTCATCACTGACAGTCTTTAGCCACCTGCTGGATACCTGGCCATGGTGGTGCAGCGGTTAGCATTGTTGCCTCACAGCAAAAGGCTCCCTTGTTCGATCCTTGGATGGGGTGCCTTCTGTGTGGAGTCTGCATGTCCTCCCTGTGGTTGTGCGGGTTTCCTCTGGGTGCTCCAGTTTCCTCCCACATCCCAAAGACATGCTGAAGGTGGATTGGACACTCTAAACTGGCCCTAGATGTGAGTGCATGATTGTGTGTGTGTGCCTTCTGTGGAAGGTTGGGCGCCGGGCTGGCAACTTGACACTGTAAAACTCCACTGCCAATCATGAGCAGACAGGTGATCCGCTGTGGCGACCCCTAACTGGGAGAAGAAAAATCTGAAAGTTATGACTGCCAGTTTGTCAACAGCCTCTGAACTTAGTGTGTTCCTTTTTTTTAAATGTATTTATTGTTTGCAGTATAATTGTCATTACTTAAAAAAAGTTTATGTTCTGATATTGCAATCTTCAAAAACAGCTGCTACATCAGAATACACACTTAGTGCAAAGATCAGCTAACTGAGGAATTCAGCACTAGGGTAACTTTGAAGCAACCCTCTAAAATGTGCTGTCACATTCTTGGCAAGAGTATTGGAAAAATTACATTGCTGCAGCTTACTCTCTGTTTCACAAGCGTTGTTACTTTCTTAGCCACCTGCTGGATACCCTCTACCATTTTAAAGTTTTGAAAGAGAAGACTTGACAAGGACTATTGTAGTTAGGCACCCGCTGATGGTTTTCTTTTTTAACTGCAATGTTATTTGTGACTCTGGTTTTGTTTAACCATCCTTATTTGAGGAGATGGGTTTCAGCTTTACCATGATCTTTACTAGATGAAGTGGCATCCAAGAGTGAATCAATGAAAGAACTTTAGCATTTTGGACATATTAATAAAAGTTCAGTGCTGATGTTAATTTGTAGTGGCCTTTGAATTACACAGTCATGTACTTCCAGGAACATTGCTGGTGTTACAATTTTGCAATTTGGATGTCTTTTACCAGTTCTTTTGGCTACCACTGGACACGTATGTTAAACTTTTCCTGCTCTCCTCAGGACTCTTGTGTGCTATATTTTCCATTGAGGTTTGAATATTTTGTTGATTAAATTTGATACTTCATTGTGCCTGCTCATGAGGGCACTTTTTGAAGTGTAAGCTAACTGTGCTGAGTGGATTTGGAATGAGTATTTTTTTCTAACATGGGCAGTTTATGACTGTTGCTTGAACTAGTATGGAAAGGCTTATATTTGTTTGTTGAAGCGTTGGTTATTTCTATTAAGGTGTTTGTTCTCACCAGCCATGACCCAAGAACACTGACGCAGAGTACAGTGAGAGGATATTCTGCCCCATACACATACTTTGTGTATGTGTGTGTGTGTGTGTGTGTGTGTGTGTGTGTGTGTGTGTGTGTGTGTGTGTGTGTGCGTGTGTGTGTGTGTGTGTGTGTGTGTGTGTGTGTGTGTGTGTGTGTGTGTGTGTGTGTGTGTGTGTGTGTGTGTGTCTGGCAGGGGTAGTCTACAGGTCATTCTTCATAAAACACCCACAGCTGATGACTCTGCCATGAGGTGCGACTGTTCCACTACACAGTATGAAGCACATATGATGAGGGATGTTATACAAAGTGGTGACTTTCTGTATGCAGCCAAGGCTACATTACTTTAGGTAGCTTCTTCCACATGAATAATACTTAACAGATTCATCCTTTGTGATTTACTTTTACATTATTGCTACCAGGTGCTGCTCACAAATCTCAGCCAGTAATAATTACTAGTCACCTCTTGTCTTCCACTGGCCTCCCCACCTCTGCTCTGCCCACTTTAATTGTCACTATGAGAAAAAGTGATTACATTTTGTATACTCTCATCCTCAAAAGTATTCATTTTGGAATTACTTACTTATTTTAATATAAAGGTTATACAAAAAAGAATCGGATGTTTATCCTTCATTCCCTGTTGGACACTAACAATGGATGCTACATTTCGTTTTTTTCCAAAATGCAATAATGACTATTATAATCATGTACACATTGAACAGGTCCATTCACAGCTTTTCATTTTCTATTCAGACAACATAGTCAGTTATTAAAAAGTCCTAAGCTTTGTACCACAATGCACTTTCATTTTTACCCTATGCCACCCCCCTTCAACCTACTGTTTCCTACACAGATGATTTAAATATATGGTTATTGAAAGCTACTTCTACAGAGACAGAAGACAGCATCAGAGCAGAATGTGCATTGTATGGCCTTTATTCTGTAGCTACTATGCTTTTAACAAGATGACACTGATCTAATTTCCTCTCATCGTTACAGCTGCGGTTTACATGGCCTGAAGCATAACAACATGCAAACAATAATGAAACATAAAGTGCTGCTACCTATGGTTCTAGATCCGAATACCTTATTATAACCTAAGATTAAGAAGAACAAATATATAAATGTAGTTGTCATCATCTGAAAAACAGATCATCTAGATAATAATTATCCTTTTTTCCCCAAAGACAGCTTATTCTATTTAAAGATGAACCTTGCCAGTTGTCAATATCAAACTCTGTTCAGTTTTTATGAAAAACATTCATCTTGAACTGAGTAGGCTACAGCTTTTTTGCATTTTGTAGTTTTTGACACAAAGCAGAATGACCTAAACTACTGCACTGTCTACTCTAAATAAAAAATAAGGTAAGACTGTCAAATTAGTTTCTATGGATCTGTCATTTTAGTTCTGCTGACTGCCTCAAAACCTTTACTGAATTAGCTATAATCTGACTCTGTGCATCTTCCTTCTATTGTATTTCAGAATGTCGTAACAATATATGTAATGACATATGAAATAAAACTGCACTTGTTCCTTACCCGATCAGTTGCATTACCTCTACGTTTCTGGACAGGTTTCTCTCCTGGTCCTACATGCACTTGTTCCTTAACAAAATTAAATTACGTCATTCCTACATTTCTAGACAAGCATCTCCTATGCAGTGGCTTCTACCAAGAATCTGAGACCCACTCATGTGAGCCCCAATGTTTAAAAAAACAAACAAATAAATAAATACATACATACATGCATACATAAACTGCAATTCAAACAAACAGTGAATTCTGAATAAATAAATAAATAAATGAATGAATAACGTGTAATTCAAACCGTGAATTCTGAAACTTACCGTTACATTTTAAACTAAGGAGGGTCTTCATTCCTTACACTCCTAACATGACCTGATATATCCTCAACATCCCTTTTCCTTTGTGTATTAACTCCAAGATCACAGCACCTCAAATTATTTAACCTCAGTCTTAAATTTATATATTCCCACACTTTTGTATGAATTGTTAAGCTGAAGTTTGCAGTTATGATCCATATAATTTTAAAAGGCACAGTAGTGAGTCTCACCCTGTATTAAATATACATATTTCAGTGTACTGCATAAAATTGCTGACTAGGGTTTATCCTAATGTAGTGAGATCCTCTACACCAAATCTTGACATTTCTGACTTAATTTATGTTTATATGATTGTACCAAACTGCTAATTGTAGACTTTTATATGAAGCTTTATGTGTCTAATAGAAATGTTAATGCACTTTTTAGAGGACATATTGCTTCTTCAAATGAAACAGTACTTGGAGATTAATTATGGAAACATTTATTGGCAGGAGACTTTGTCTCTTACTTTTGCAATGTGGTAGATTTTAAACCACCACTTGCAAGATGGTCAAAGTCACTGTTAAATTTACTGATTTTAAATGAAAGATGAATTTACTATCATGTGATTTCAGGCAGAATGGCTGATTTTGGCAAAAAATAAAAACAATAAACTTCAAATAGGCACATTGGTTTAGAGTATGGGTTTTATATCTAACAAAATGGACACTTAGGCAAGCCTTGACTGGCTAATCTAAAGGTTTATAAAACTGAAATTTTCTGTCTAATCATATCACTACCCTAAATGACTGACATATTGGTTCACAAGACTTAACAGTGTCTAATTTACTCATAATGTATCCTTAGCCCTTATCCTCAGAAAATATTACAGATGGAATCTTAAGCTCCAGTACATGTGATAAGGACATGAAAGTAAAACTAAAGAAGGAAAGATACATTGATAGACAGACAGACAGACAAATAGATGGATGGATGAATGGATGTATGGATGGATGGATGGATGGATAGAGACGGGAGATGGATGGATGGATAGATACATAGACAAAAAGATAGATAAGTGCACATTCTACCTTTCTGCTTTTGCAATAATTTTGTTATCTATTCCCAAGGTAGATGACCTTAAAGTAATATTTCATGTCAGCCAATATGTGTGCCTGATGAGGAAAACCACAATAAATATCTATCACCAGACATTCTTTGGCTGGTTTAGGAAATTAGGTCATAAAGCAAAAAAAAAAAAAAAAAAAAAACTCTGTGTAAAATATATATTGCTTGCAATGGGTGAATCCTGAATCTTCCATAGTTTCCATAGTTAATAATCACAGTATAATTACTTTCTCACCAGAACTGCAAACAATAAAATGAATGATTATATGACATTTTAGGGCACGTTTGTCATTTAGCGTTGACTTAAATCTGTTATTTAAACAATTCTGAAGTCACATTCCACGCCTCTAATTACTGAATATACTGTACCTTCTTGAATAGCTTAAAAAGAGTGCTAACACCACATGAGCCTAAAACTATACTATATCCAAACAGGAAAGCTTGAATCTCTGGAGTCAGCATTTGAAATGCTCTAAAAATAAGATGGAGTAGCATTAACATATCAAAAATTATACATAAACCAAGGGATTCATCATGTTCCAAGTTCTTGACTTAAAAACAGGCTGTGTGCAACAAGTGTAGTTAGTCCTGTATAAAATCCTTCAGAAATCTCCAACTATTGGAACCATGTCATCGTGTAAAAACACTGATACCAACACAGCCCTGCCAAGAGCTACAGGATGCTAGACAGGAAGTCAAGCATGACCTAAATAGCATAAAGGCCTTTAAACTGCATTAAACATTGAGATGGTCTGCATGAAAGGCAGGAGGGACTACTGCTTCCCAGAGTTAAATAGTGCTTAATCAGCTAAAGCTCACCCACATTACTTTCAAAAATTATACTTATTTAACTTCGCTGACTGTAGTTTCACTGGTGCTGCGGTAGCGTTGTCGCCTCACAGTAAGACGTTGTCATGTTCGATTCTCAGCTAGACCGTCTTCTGTGTGGAGACATGTGTGAATGGGCATACCTTCGTTGAAGGTTGTGCATCAGGGCTGGCAACTCAGCACGTAAAAATCTACTGCCAATCATTAGCAGACTGGAGTTCCGCTGTGGCGACCCCAAACCGGGAAAAGCCGAAAGACACACCAACTGACTGTAGTTTCAAGGAATCTCTGCTCTCATCCTTGACAGTTTACATAAACTAAATATCGAAATCTCATCCTTATAAGTTCATATTAGCTATGTTAGGGCTAGAAATAATATGGTCTTCAGACAAACAGCACAAAATGGGCAGGTCAAGTTTAGAAGACATGACAAGCATTTTGGCTTTATCAGTCTGGCTGAAGAGGAGGCATAAGAAAGTGTAGCAATTCTACGTTGCACACCAAGGAGTAATTTCTTCCATTTATGGTCATAACGCAAAATATGTGAGCATGTTACAGTCATGGAATTAAACAGATTAAACTTATTTCAAGTCACACAGAGAGGGTTGAGGATGGGACCTTGGTGCAGGTGAATGCAATAAGCATATCTACCAGACTCACTAACAAACCTAATCTGTAACTATGCACTAACCTGACGATTCAGATATGTCTACAGTATATATAATGTGAGAACAAAAACTATTTGCGGTGATGTACTTGTCCATTACCCTTACCTTCCAGTAACAGAAATCTGACCAATACACTGAGCAGTGAGTGACTCAGTGGTAAGATGTTTAACTTACAGCTGCACGATTCAGTCCTGATTCTCAGTCATGGCCTGTCTATAGGCTGCACAACTCCTTGAGTACTTACCACATACTATGGTTTCGTCTTCAAAATATACTGATTAATTAGCTGCACTAAATTGCCCATTGCATACATATATATATATATATATATATATATATATATATATATATATATATATATATATATATATATATATATATATATATATATATATATATATATATATATATATATATATATATATATATATATATATATGTGTATATATATATATATATATGTATATATATATATATATATATATAGCATTTACAAGCCTAGCCAGAGTGTGTTTGGCTTTCGCCACCCTTCTTAGATTAGTTGACTGTGCCTCTGTATAGTAGGTTACAGAAGATAGCCCATTTAAGGTTAGTTTACCGTGCCTCTGTCTAACAGTGACACAGAAGAGATACCAGGGGTAAATTTACGATCTCCCATCCAAACGTCAAGATTCTTCTTGAAGAGGGTCATTGAGGGGCTCTGTCTGACATGGATTGGGATTTTGTTCCAGAGTGAGGGGAGCCTGTGGGATATGAATTTGTCCCTCCAGCATGTTCTGTTTATTTCTGTGCTGAGGTTTAAGTCACTGGAGCGTGTAGTTCTGATGGATTTGGATTTCTTGAGGTGGAGCATGTCCATTAATTCTGGGTTGGACGTGGCTTTATACATCAGGCACAGATCGCCTCTGAGTAGGCGGTAAGCAACTGAGTAGAGCTGGAGTTTCTTTAGCCTAACTGCGTAGGGCATCTGTTTGAGTCCCTTGATCCTCTTGGTGAGGTACTTTTGGGGTCTTTCTAGTTGTAGCAGGTGTCGGGTAAGGTACATCCCAAATGGGGAATTGTATTTAATTATGGGTCTGATGAGTGATGAGTAGAGGGGCACAATGACCTCTCTTGATCTAGATGTGAACCCCTTCGTGATAAGGTGGGCTATAGAGAATGTCTTTCTTACCACTTTGGCAATATAATTGTCAAAGGAGAGATTGCAATCTACTTGGGTCCCCAAATCCCTAATTACTTCTTCCGTACTTAATGGATTACCACCTATGTGGTAATTTGTGGGCACTTTGTTTTTTCCAAAGGGGATGACTATGCAGTTTTTGGCATTTAGCTTTAGGCCATGGCTCTGGCACCAGTTATCCGTCTCTGTGAGACCTTTCTGGAGGATGCTTGTGTCAGCCGGCAAGTCGATTATGGCCCCCAGTTTGCAGTCATCTGCGAACTTTGTCAGCCATAGTCCTCCTGTGTTAGCCTGTACCTCAGAGAAATATATATCGAACAAGAGAGGTCCCAGGACTGAGCCTTGTGGGACGCCACTTGTAACTGGTTTAGAGTCTGACATGACACCTGCAATTCTGATGATGTGGGTTCTATCCCTAAGCCAGTTTGCAACCCATCTTGTGACATAGGGGTTGATATTTAAGCCGGTGAGCTTATTTATGATGCCCAAGTGGGGTATTGTGTCGAAGGCTTTTGCAAGGTCAAGGTAGGCTGTGTGGACTACCTTCCCTTCGTCTATGGCCTTGGTGACTGTTTCACAGAAATTGAAGATCTGCCCTTAACAAAGCTGAATTGGGTAAGATCCAGTGTTTGGTGGTTCCCAATGTCTTTGTTTATGAGTTCCATGATGATACGCTCCACAGCTTTGCAGACCAGGCTAGTTAGGCTTATAGGGCGATAGTTTCTGGGGTCCGTTGTGGCACCACCTTTATGGAGTGGGACCACTGTTGCTGTACGCCATTCTTTGGGTACATATCCTGTTGTAAGGCTGAGAATGAACAGTGATTTTAAGTGAGGGTTTAGTTCTTCTTGGAGCTCATGTAAAACGCAGCCCGGGACACCGTTCGGTCCCACTGATGCTATGTTTTTTGCTTTGGAGACGGCAGCTCTCACCTGTGCATCTGTGATGTCAGGGAGGCTACACTCTGTTGGGATAGTCATTTGCTCATTTGGGGGGGGGTTTGCACTGAACCTGTCTGCCAGGATGTTGGCAATGTCTGTGGGTTCAGTGTATTTTTTGTCATTTTGCACTAACTCAGAGCATATCTGGGAGTTTCCACCCAGGTTTCTGACATAACTAAAGAAAGCCTTGTGATTATCTTTAGCGTCTTGTGCAATTTTTCTTTTGAAGCTAGCCTTAGATGATTTTATGAGGGATCGTAGTTTCTTGCTAGTACTGATCAGAGCTGCCTTCCCTTTCAGGGATTTTGCTCTATCATGTAGTAGCTTCCTCCTTCTGTTGTACAGCTTATTTATGGCTGGGGTCCACCAGACAGTTCTCCTGCCTTTGGAGGAGTGTGTCTTGGTTTTATTTGGGATAGCACGATCCATGCATTCCTGTAGGTATCCATAGAATGCGTTTGTAAAGGATTCTGCGGTTTGGGCCGTATTTTCCACTGGCGCTGGGGCTTTGAAGGATTCCACCTCAGTTTTGAGAAGTGAGAAGTTTGCTTTTGAGAAGTTTTTGACCATGGTTTCCGTTGCTGGGGGTGGGGATAGGATATGGATGTCCATAGAGATAAATTTATGGTCATATCTTACCAATGAGGGGTATACCTCTGGTATGGAACATAGAGTCCCCATGTTGGTGATGATCAGGTCCAATATGTTTCCCCTCTTGTGGGAGTGGTGACCAGTTGTTCCATAGCATTTGAGTTTATAAATTCTAGGAACCGTTGGGCTAGGGTGTTGGGGCTTGAGTAGTGTTCCCAGTCTATGTTTGGGTAGTTAGAAGTCACCCAATATAATGGTGTTTGGAGAGACCTTCATATTCTCCAGTGTTTTCAGGAAAGTCGAGTGGGGTTCCTGAGTTTGGGAGGGTGGTCTGTAGCAGGCTACAAACTGGAAGGCAGTTTTGCCCACTGTTAGTTGCACATGGATGGTCTCAGATGCTTCGTGCAGTGCCTCTAGCCTGGAGGTATAGGTATCTTTGATGAATATGGATACTCTCCCTCCTCTTGTGGTTCGGTCCGACTTTTGGGGCCGAAAAGCATGGTATGAGGTATAGCCTGGTAGTGCTGGGGTGCTCTCGGGAGCCTTGAACCAGGTTTCTGTTACTGCACAGATATGAGAGCCTCGAGTGCGTACATCTTGAGGTTTATATATACACATATATATATATATATATACGGTTTACTATTAGATTGCTGTAACTGCTTCGGTCGACTGGCATGTGGCCGAAAGGCAGTTTTCAAGTGGGCAAAATGCCAAACCAGAAAACATTGACTACGCTACACTACACTACAGTGAATGTGTAGTGTATTTCGATTTTCTGAGTTCAGCATTGTGTACGGAAATCGCGATTCAGTGAAGAGCAGGGAATTAACCCATTTTCTCACTGAAGTGCGATCTCGGAGTTGGTATATATAATTTTCAGGGGGCATAAGGGATGCAACCCCCACTTGGGGGGTCACACACCCCCATATGGACACACACACACACACACACACACACACACACACACACACACACACACACACACTCACATGCACGCGCACATATAAGTAGATGTATATATTGTATTTGTCTTGCTCTTGGGACTCCAGTTATAGCTGAAAAGGCTGAGGAAAATACATTCAGTAGTAAATAATTACATAAAATGCAGTTACGTAAGAGGCAGAATTTGACACTGTAGATGTCGATGTAGATGCTGAGTAACAAACTGAGCAATTGCCCAGGAACTCATCCCTTTTGGGGCTCCAGGTTACCAGAAAAAATAATAACAACCAGCAGACACAAATCATGCTGGAAGAGACAGGAGACTGATTGATTACACTTTTTTGTTGTTCGAGATACTTGGACTTGTGATTGCATAAGCAACATTTGTTACTTCAGAAACACTTTCAGTAATAATATTAATACACATTTATAAAGCTAAGGCTTTAATTTATCTAGACAAGGTTTGACTGTATATGATCCTGCAAAGAATAATGCAGCAAATTGGAGAATGAGGAAGCAGAAAGAAAATTAAAATCTGCTACAAAATATTTTGTCTGTTTTATGACTATATGACACAAAGTTGAAACTCGTCACTAAAGTTAGACATCTAATGTCTACACAGTTAAAGTTTCTATAATTGTGAGGTAGGGGCTGGTAATGTGGATGGAAGTGGTTTAAGCTGATTTTACTGTAGTTACATTGACTTTGAAGAAATAATCTGAATTTGTTTGAAGCAAGCTGGAAAATGTTACTGTGACTAATGAGTGCATACATGAAAAAGTCGAAATGCAGTGCTATGGACATTACATTTGCACTTATCACATCAAACATCCAAAGTTTCCTTAGTCGACAAAGGTGCTAAAATTGCCGAGTATGAGGAAGTCTACAGATGAAAATAACAGATACTGCTAGCATTTAATCAAATTAAACATTCAGTAATCTTGCTTTCAAGAATAGTGAGCACTTGTGAGAAGGAATCTAAAATACTTTACTGTGGCTTTTATCATAATAAAATGTCTGAGGTGAATATTTTCAATAATGTGAATATCACTGATAGATATGGAATCTATTTGCAGAGAAAAGTGATTCATATTCCTTTTTTTATCACAATTAAACAGACACTGATCTGCACAATCACTGTTTTACCTTATAAGTAAGTGCCTGGGGAGGGGTGTGGTGTACCTAACAGTGAGAAACAAACTGGCCACAATTTGTGTCACATTTCACCACACTCAGATATCAGCAGTGCATACAATAAATGTCTTCCTTCAGCGGGCTGAGCAGACTGTGTGAGAAAGAATTACAGTCTTAGTGATGCAGTAAATAGCGTTGCATCTCTCAGAGTTCTTTTTTTTCCTTCTCTGGTTGAGTTCTTGATTGTGTTTCATTTTATGTGGAGTCGATTATCCCTGTCCCAGTGTAGTTTTCGTCTGGATTATTTGGCTCACTTTGACTCCCCAAAGGCATAAAATAGGTGAACTGTTGTTCCTTCAATTTGCCTGTGAGTAAGCATGCACACTCACACACAGACACACAGACTCACACACGCACACACATAAAACACACACATGTATCCATCCATCCATCCTCAACCGCTTTCCCCATTTTTGCACGTGGGGTCGGGGTGTCACTTCAATAGTGATACTCATCTACAGCCAAGGTTTACATCGCCAGGTGGCTAGCCCTGCCAAGAAGGAATCAGCCTTGTTGTGGGATATATATATATATATATATATATATATATATACACATACATATATATATATATATATATATATATATATATATATATATATATATATATATATATATATATATATATATATATATATATATATATATATATATATATATATATATATATATATATATATATATATATATATATATATATATATATTTATATCCTGATATAAATATATATATTGATATGCATGTGTGTACTTACGTTTCCATATTTACACATAAACATCTATATCCCATTACCTCTACATACATACATACACGTGTATACACACACTTACACATATATATATATATATAATTATATATATAAATATACCTATATATATTTATATATATACATATACATATATATACATATATATATATATATATATATATATATATATATATAAATACATATATGTATATATATATATATATATATATATATATATATATATATATATATATATATGGGTTTACCATGAGAAGGTCGAACCAGACACCATCGTATGATGAAATTACTGACCCACTTCCAGTAAAATGGCAATGCTGAATTCCGACATTGTCGAAATACGAGTCGCCGTAAATCTCGAAATGGGCTTGATCATGGGTCAAGATGGGGGCGAGATTCATACTTCGACAATGTTGGGTTCGACAATGTCGCCGTTCGGCCTCCAGACTTCGACTGAAGTGGGTTCGACCGAACCCACTTCAAACTTCTAATGCCAAACCTATATATGTAATATATATGTGTTAAATTTTTTTTATTTTACATTTGTTGACCGGGCTTGTCTAGCTGGATACATGTCCATTTTCAGTAGGTTTATGATTTCCCTCAATTTGATCAAATATCAGTTTGGTCTCTGAGTTATAGTGGTGTTGCTCAATATCAAACGTAATAAACTGATAACCGAACATTCAAAATGTTGAGGGTCTATTTCATCATGAAAGGTGAGTGAGACTGGAACTAGTGAGAGTGTGTGTATTTGTGTGTGTGTGTGTGTGTGTGTGTGTGTGTGTGTGTGTGTGTGTGTGTGTGTGTGTGTGTGTGTGTGTGTGTGTGTGTGTGTGTGTGTGTCTTGTATAGTGGCAGTGTTATGGGAAGGTTTTATTTTAAGTTAAGGTGTAGGGTTAGGGTTGGAGGAAGGGCCAGCGTTAGGGTTTGGGTTACCATCCATTACTAAGGTGGTACAGGGGGTGAACCCACAAACATATGAGTAATGATCTGAACTATCAGTATTTATTTAATTATTTTATTATACCTAGTTTATCTAATTCCGTGTTGTGGTGGTGCTGGAACTTATTCTGGCAAGCAGTAAATTGTACCATCAGTCCTTTGTGGAATGCAAGCTCCTTGCAGGATGCCAGTATACAAATTTATTTGCGCAACTATGTACAGTATCGAGAACTGCAGCAGCAGCTGGCACACACACACACAGACACACACAGAATCAGGAAGGGCATGCAAACTACATACAGAATGCCAGGAACTGAACCAGATAACCGACAGCTGTGTTCTGTCTATTCCTTTAACATAAAACAGGGACTTTACTGTGAACAGTGAATGACTTTATGTAACAGCTTTAAAAAGTCTTTACATGTGTGCCTTTTCTTGCATGCCCTTGGTAGCAGCCATTTGTGAAGGGATTCCACAGCACAACCCAGTAAAAAGTAAAGAGTTAAAGATAAACACAAACAGGAACTTGTGTGCAGATATGGTAGATTGCTTTACAGTAACCACTTACAGAAGATTTCACTTCCTTATAAATCCCCTAGGTATATAATTTTCTTAATTTGTAACAAACCTCAAAACCAAAACATGGCTGCCACCAACACTCTTATAATAATACTCTTGTAAACGTGTATATGTTTTAAAGCAGTCTAAGAAATGAAAGGTTTCCATTACAGTTGTGAGATTGGCAGATTATGAACACATCTGTTCTGCCATCTCTCTCTTTCTGTCTCTCTCCTCTCTCTTTCTCTTTTTTTTTTGGTACTGTGGCCCACCACAACCCAGAAGAAAGATATTTTTGCTTGGCTCATGACCATTTTATTTCCATTTTATTTTTGCTCACCATGTGTGACTTCACAAAATATGGCTAACATAACCAAAGATTTTCTAACATGCTTAATTATTTAATAATACTATTGTAGCATATGGAACAGTTGGATGCTTTATTTCTTTAACTGAAAGTTGCTGACCTCAAAATAAGTGAAGAAAGAAATGCTATTAGACTGCCTACCAAAAAGAACAATATATGGAATTCAGGTTGGGCACATGGTATACAACTGATTTGCGCCAAGAATTGAAGTACATTTACACAATGCCATCAAATGTACTATACGATGAAATTAAGAACTTTGTAATAAAATATTTTCCAATATTCTACAGCTGAGTGCAACTAATTTTTTTCTGCCAACTAAAACAACTTGCCTTGGTAGAATAAACCAACCTAACATGTACAAGTTATTATGCTACTTCAGTCTGAAAACTGAAATTATTCTCATTTTGCCCCTTTTGCAAACATAAATCCTAAAACTGTTTCCCAGTTAGTGAAACAATGCTTCTTCTTCAAATTTCATAGCCAACATAATGTCAGTATGTCCTGTCTGTTTTAACAGTCCTCTTCTCATCCCACAATCTCCATCTCAAACAAAAGTGGTACTGCCAGGTTTTACTTACAAAGCTGCAATACACATCAGAATGAAGGCTTGCAGCAGTTTGCATATTCACCGACTGTCAGAATGTTTGTGAAATTTGACAAGTGTGCCTGATATCCATAACAAATAAAATAAAAACTCACATTATATCTTCTCGCTGCTATTCTACTATCCATCATCTAGTTATCTGTCACGTAAGCTACACCATAATCATCTTTCTACACTAGCAAACATACCTTCAAGATTCAGTGTTGAACCATAAAGTCAAGAAAATGCTACAGTACATATCAGAGGGGCTCAGCCTAATTAATGAGATATGTTGCTGCATCTGATAATGAAGACATAATACATAGTTCACTCATACTGTTATCTCTGTGATCAGAACTGTTTCTTCATACTGGGCAGAGGGTTATCTGGGAAATGTTATTACTTAAATAGTCATCAAGAGTAATTCCAGATGTTTCTGCTTTTAAGCCCTGTACCTGGCATACCCTTGGCAAAGTGCCGTGGAGGGACCATGCAATTCATAGGTTCATAGGTTGGTACTAGGCTATCAGCCCTAGGGCCTATACAAGCCTAGCCATAACAATTCCTTGGCTATTTCTTCCCACACTATTTACTTCCCTGGACCCCTGTCTAGCCGGGCGACTGACGTGATCTCCTGGGTGAATTTCCTTTCTCCCATCCAATCGTCAAGGTTCCTTTTGAAGAGGACCAAAGAGGCACTCTGCTTGACATGTATGGGCAATCTATTCCAGAGTCTGGGGAGTCTCTGGGTCAGGAACCTATCCCTCCAGCATGTTTTGTTTATTGTGATGACAAGGTCTAGATCCCTGGAGCGTGTGGCTCTGAGGGATTGGGATTTCTTTAAGTGTAGCATGTCCAACAGCTCTGGGTTTGGCATGGCCTTGTATGTTAAGCAAAGATTGCCTCTGAGTAGACGATATGCGACAGAGTATAGCTGGAGTTTTTTAAGGCGGTCAGCGTAGGGCATCTGCTTTAGGCCTGTGATTCTTTTAGTGAGGTATTTCTGTGGCCTTTCCAGTTGTTGCAGATGTCTTGAGAGGTACATACCAAACGGGGCATTGTATTCCATAATGGGTCTAATGAGGGATGAGTACAGTGGGACAATGACCTCCTTTTTTCTGGATGAAAAGCCCTTAGTGATGAGGTGTGCCACATAGAAGGATTTCCTGACTGTTGTGGCGATGTGGTTATCGAAGGTGAGACCACTGTCCACCTGTGTCCCTAAGTCTCTTATCAAACTTTCGGTGTTTAGTGTGCTGCCACCTATATGGTAATTCACGGATACATGTTTTTTCCCAAAGGGGATAACTATACATTTCTTGGCATTGAGCTTGAGCCCATGGCTCTGGCACCAAGCATCTGTTTCTGTAAGGCCCTTTTGTAGAGTATCCACATCATTTGGGGATTCAATAATGGCTCCCAGTTTGCAGTCATCTGCAAACTTTGTTATCCAGAGTCTCTTAAGTGTTGGCCTGTACTTCAGAGAAGTAGATGCCAAATTGGCTGACCACAGAAGTTGTGTTTATTGCTATACTTTGTATATATCTCTGCCTATCTCAATTGTACTTATCTTTGTACTGTTACTTAAATGGATCTTTCTCCCAGGCCTTCTACTGAAAAGTGTTATTAACCCAGTTGGACTGTCTCATTTGCCAAATATAAATCAATAAACAAATTAATCAGGCAAGCAATCAGATTGATGGGTTACTTGCTTGAAAAGATACAGAGATTTCCACCAGCATTAACCTCCATGTATCATATGTCCACGGATGAGTCATGTGACTTCCTTAATTTGACAGACTACACCACAGCTAAGTAGGGCTAAGTTCTCTTTGGGTCTGCATGATAAATAAATAAATTAATAAACCCAAACTCTCCTCTGTGTCACCAAGTTAGAGACAGAAATGCTACCCTGTACAAATTTTATAAAGCAACTGCTCAGGCATGTCTCAGTTTGTCAGTGGAAGTAGAAGTCAGACATACCCAGTAAATCTTAATTCATTTTGTCGTAACATGCATGTGAGGAGAAAGTCATTTCTATACCACACTGTGATCTAAATATGATTTTGCCTGAGTATTAATAGGTAAAATGCAAGCTACTCATTTCTGTAATATGAGAACTTGCTTCTGCTAGTTAAGCATGCATGGAAACAACGGTGAAATCCCTAAACATATCACTTTAAATTTTTTTTTTTTTACAGCATGCACTTCCCCCTTTATCTTCTGCTCTCAGATTGCACTATTACATGATAAAATGCACAAACAGATGCTACACCCTCCTGGCTTTGTCAGTTTTGTTTGCACTTTAAAAGACAACTCTAGTTGGTGTCACTGGGGACAGACAGTGCTTTCAATGTCCTTAATAATGAGTCACCGATTTTTAATGATGACCTTATATGTCTATTGGTATTTCAGATGTCACATTACTCATGACAGTTGCACTTTTCACTTTTGCTCAACTATATTACAAGGAGGCATCATTTTAAATGTTTACATTAAGAACATTAATATCTCTTGGAATCACACGTGTAGATTTGAATATAAATTAAGATGGGAATCCCCGAACAGTCAAGGGATTCATAAATGACTTTGCTTACATTTTCTACAAGCTGCTTACGAAATACTACTTAGTCAAACAGATATACAGCTATTAAAACAGTGGTAGTTCATGCCACTTCTCATTTTAAGGCTGTTCCTGACATAATAGGATGTCACAGCCCAGGAGAAAAAAAAAACAGGTGAACAACTAGCAGTTAGCAGGCAGATAAATTCATACAGAGCCCCCACAATTATAATAGAAAAAGCAGAGAGAGAAGGAGGGATGTTCATTTTGTGTTACTGACAGGAGTAGGACTCAGAGAATGGCATGCTTGTGAATATTTAGGGGATGAAGTCTTGTCAGTAGGGAGCCATGTGCCAGTATGGGGACCCATATCTTAATACTGGACAGATGGTTTGGAGAAACAGGGCACAGAGTAAGGCAGTAAGATACAGCACATGGGTGAAGAGTCCACAGATGGTGACACAGTCTACATATTGTCTAACTGAGGAAAGGACCACTTGGTCAAATGGAGAAAGTAGGGGTGTGTACCTGTGTGTGTGTGTGTTATACCTGTCAGCTGTCCAGATTTTTGCCTTTTATTTTTGGTCTGATCTTATAAAATTGTGGTTTTCTGGTAAACCATTAACAATTGAAGTCACTAAATAATACTAAATAATGACAGTTTGAATTTCAGAATTCATATCCTTCAGAAAGTATGCAATGATGCCAAATCTGTCATTCTATAAACTTTCTAAGTTTATAGGAGCAATATTTAAAATCTGTCCGTATTGTGGGGCCTTTATCCTGCCATTTTTTCTGGCTTTGTCCGGACTTTTATGCTGCGAGGTTGACAGGTATGGTGTGTGTGTGTGTGTGTGTGTGTGTGTGTGTGTGTGTGTGTGTGTGTGTGTGTATATATATATATATATATATATATATATATATATATATATATATATATATATATATATATATATATATATATATATATATATATATATATATATATATATATATATATATATATATATATATATATATATATATATATATATATATATACATACACCGGAGTGCTGAATATTATCAACACTACAGCTGGTTGACATCTGTTTAGTCGACAAAATTTGTTCGACTAAGCAGATAGTCAAAACGTGTGTGAGATTGTGCATTTCTTGGGGTTGGAGAATATACCCTTTCCATGACACTGTGCAATTCCTGAGTTATATAAGCAGCAGAGGGTGCACCCTCCCACACAAACACACACACACACACACACACACACACACACACACACACACACACGCGCGCACACACAGTGTAAAGGGGCAGATATGTAGACTGATACAGATAGATACATAAAGATATATATATATATATATATATATATATATATACAAACAATATATATATATATATATATATATATATATACATATATATATATATAGATATATATATATATATATATATATATATATATAGATATATATATATATATATATATATATATATATATATATACACACACACACACACACACACACACACACACACACACACACACACATATATATAGTGCAGATTAAGGAAAGACAGCTTACATCTAATGAGTGGAAATTTTCTATTTTTTTCACAGAAACTGTTGCAGATTATATAAAGGTCTTTCTTGTGGTACCCATGAATGCAAGGAAACATGCATAAAAAGACCCTAGTGTGTGATATATGAAAAAGAACACTAGTTAACAAGCAGTATCAGCTAATCTGTAACTATGATAATGGGTGCACATGGTTAACCAGGTGCCTGAAGGCTCAGTAAGTTAGTATGTTAGTATACTGATGTACAGTAACAAGGCTGAGGATATTTTCCACACAAGTAATAAGCAGTTAACAGCAAAAGCAATGCATAACCACTCCTTACACCACTATTTTACATAAAAATGTTTATATTATCAGTGTGCATGCTGTTCATGCCATTAAGCATATGAAAAAAGTACCTATAATGAAAGTATATGACCAGCACAATGGTGTACCAAGGTGGATAATACAGCTGTAGGAAAGTGGAGAGGAACACCGTTAATTAAATTATAACCACCTTCTGCATGGGTGTGTTTGTGTGTTGTATGTGACATAATGCATCAGTTACTAAACTGTGCCACTTCAAAACAAATCAGCACTTAGCAAACACACTGATAGATCACTCTGGACAAATGCTGAGACTGTTCCATCTAAAGAGGGAGGAAACATCAAAATCACCAAAGAATCTCCTTGCAGTGTTACATTTATAATGGTACTGATTTACATAAATCATTATTCAGTTTTAGAAATGACTGTAAAAGTAATATCACAAAACACTATGCTATTCTTATCAAATATGATGCAATATGAATTACTTAATTAAAAGCAGCAATTGCAGCCATGTTTTCATCAAAAGTGGAAAATAATGTATCACTAAGAGTACCTTTACTTGTGCCTTGCAACTAATGAAAGTGCAGTGAAATTACACTAACTTTAATTTTTAAACAGAAATAGGGTAAAGACTAAAGCAGAACATGGCTATGCAGAATTTCCTAAAGTTAATTCTATCACTCCTTTTGACTGATTTACTAGAAGCTAGAAGCAAACTGCATGGACAGCATAGGCATCCATATCCATATAAGGAAGTGACCTGTGCTTAGATTTACCTACATGTCTCATGTCTGATGTTGACGTATTCAACAATGTAATGAGTCTGGTATAAAACTATTGAATTGTAGATAAATGGGTTAAAAAGTTTGATCAACACATACAGTTTACACAAGCACCAAGGGTGAAGCTGAAATCTTGAATACAATACAATTAGTTGTTAATCCCTGATAATTTACTAACCAGTATAACCTGCTTAACTTCCTAACAAATGCTTGTTGACTAAAATGCTGTCTCAGCATATTTTACGTCCTATTGTATATGCTTTTATTTTCATCTAGAAAAATTTTCAGAAAAATTTATCTTTTAGTTAACATTTAACACATTCATGTGACTTGCTACATTAATTTCTTATTTTATAGCAACAAACTAAATGTGAACTATGACCTAGGTAACTTAACAATGTGTGTCACTGAAATAAATGATCTGGCCTCCTCCAATTCCTTTTGTCTTTTAATCCTAAGTGATGACATTTTTAGTCGACTAAAGTGTTACCAGTTTCAACAAGATAAACTTGAGCTCCTTGCAACTAGAAATTCTTGTATTTATCAGTTTTGCTTCCCCTTATCTCAATGAGTAGATGACTCTTCTCAAAGAAGTCACATAAGCTGTTTCACTGAGGTGAATGGGAAGAAACTATCAACCATATTACTCAAGCAAAGCTTGCCTTTTACAAATGTGCTTTTATTGGTATAGTATTCTTGTGTTTTTTCTAATAAATAATTCCTATTTTCATAACATTTCTTGTGACAGATTTTTCAGGCTAAATTTGAAAAACATATTGCGGGAGACACTTCACGATCTTCAGCTCACATACACTGCTTACAAATTACCTGAAATTGTTTTGTTTTTTTATGCTCTAAAAGAATGTGCACATTCCCACAGATTCAGGCAGAACCTCACCACTCCTGTTTGGGGTTGCAGTAAAAAGACCCGTTTACATGATGTGGCACTAGTAAATTCAAGGATGTGTTAGCCACAAGGAAAGACCTCAATGTCAGCTAATCTGCATGTCTCTAAATTGCTGTTAACAACTGTGAGTGCAGATCAGCACTTTCCCTGTGGTAGTCAACAGTGAAAGCCAGTGCATTATGTTAGCACAGGCACCTCCTTTCCTGTTCCACACAAGATACACACATTCAAAAACACACACACACTTTATATATATAGATATATATATATATATATATATATATATATATGGCCTATACTATATTCTTGAATGTCAACAATGTCGAATCTGACATTGTCGAAACGAGAATACCGAACGCTCAGAATCTCGAGCATGTAAACAAAAATCTCTATAAGGGGTGATTTCTGTTTACTGCAATGTAGTGCGGTCTTAGAGTTGGTATATTTAAGCAGCGGGGGGGGTGGGGGGTGCAACAAGGCTTGCCCCCTTGCTTAAACCCGTTATGGTACTTTTTTTCTTTTTTGGTTTTGTTTTTGTATACGCTTGAGATTCTGAGCATTCGATATTCTCGTGTCAACAATGTCAGATTCGACATTGTCGACATTCGAGAATATAATATAGATCCATATATATATATATATATATATATATATATATATATATATATATATATATAGATATATATATATATATATATATATATATAGATATATAGATATATATATATATATATATAGGAAGAGAGATATGTATACATCTACATATATACACACCTCATACCTGTCCGTGTGTTGTTAGAACATCCCTGATGTCTGCTCTTTCCTGTCATGGTATGTTATGGATGATTACAGTCAGTCATCAATGCCACATATTAGCACTTCACACTTTCACACCCATCAAAAAATACAGAGCAGTGCAAAACCTACTACGCTAGTGACTTTCTATGTTTGTAGGAGGAGTAATTAAAATCCATCCCTGGTTTTGTCCCACCATTAATTTTGGCTTTGTCTTAATTTCTTACTCTATGAGGTTGAGAGGTACACTTAATGCTTCCTGCTCTTCTTGCTCATGCATCATGAACTGTTTCAGTCATTGAATAATGCCCAAAATCCTCATTACATGTGGTGTCCTGTGACCTCTATGCTTGTCAACTACATCCAGGGGCAAATATCCTCTTTGCACTACATCTTCCCTTAGGGGTGTTATTGATATGTACCCTCCCACACAGGATGAACACACCCATCCCTACCTACAATCCCATCAGCTGCCTAAGCCACTAATCAAACCTGGGTCACCTAGGTCTTAGTCAGGACTTTAGCCATCTATGCCACTGGAGAGGCTAAATCCTGACCTCATCCCCTTTTGTACTGCTAATATAGACACACCTAAAACAGTTATGCATTTTTTTTTGTTTTCTCATATCCTTGCAAGCAGTACATATTTGTCAGATATTGCTAAAAATTTGAAAATGAAGTCACTAGAGATAGAGATACAGAGAGACAGAGTAAAAGTGACTTGCTTTTAGTATAATATTTATGTCAACTTACAAGCTTTGTTGGAAAAACAAGCAAGCATCTATGTCACTATATGACAGCAATTTATACAAATCATTACTGAAACAGAAGTGCAGAATATGATTTGAAACTTAGTATAAACTTATTGGAAAACTAAGAACCAATGCCCATCCAGCAGTAATCATGAGTCCCTGAGATTCCGAAAGGCTTGGTGTGATGTGGAAGAGTCCCTGAGATTAAGAAAGGCCTGGTGTGATGTGGAAGAGTCCCTGAGATTCAGAAAGGCTTGGGGTGATGTGGAAGAGTCTCAGAGAATCAGAAAGGCTTGGGGTGATGTCAAAGATTCCCTGAGATTCAAAAAGGCTTAGCGTGATGTGGAAGACAACACAGCCTTCTGAATTGTGCTAAGCCTTTCTAATTTACAGACAGCTCTGCCACTAAGGTTTTCCACTCATGGAGACCTCAGCATGAAACGCAATCTCACAGGAAAATCTACATGCTAATGTGAAAGACCACCTAAGTGGCTAATGCTAATGAGCCATGTGCTCACCTCTGAAAATGCCAGTGGCTTTTCTGCCAGATGATTCAGAAAATCATCCAGCTTTATAAAATTTTACTGTAGGAGGAAAACGTGGCCATCGTAAAAACATGGCAGTCATCTATTTACTCCTGTGGAATACTTACAAGTGCATGCAAGGTCAGTAAAGACATAAGAGTGGCATTTGTATTAGTGTGTGTACATGTTTGAAGGTTTGTGCATGTTTGTAGGAGCAGGAATGAGGTTGTGTGAATGTGCATGTGGTGCACGTGTGTGTGTGTGTGTGTGTGTGTGTGTGTGTGTGTGTGTGTGTGTGTGTGTGTGTGCACGTGCTTGTGCGGTCAAACTGGAAGGTATAAGTAGGGAAATGTGTGAGTGGATATGTGTGCCTGTGTGTGTGTGTGTGTGTGTGTGTGTGTGTGTGTGTGTGTGTGTGTGTGTGTATGTCCATGAGCCCATGTGGTCACATTAAGAGGGATAAGTAGGGAAATGAGGGAGTGAGTGTGTGTGTGTGAGTGTGTGTGTATCTGAATGTGTTTATGCATGCAGGGGGTGCCTTTGCTAATTTGATGCATAGGCCACTACTAAAAGCACTAGCATGGTCAGGTCTGACAGCAGTAGAGTTTGATTCAGAGACATGGTAATGACACAATACTGATGTCTTTTTCATTGCGACCATATGTGCTTCTTAATTGCATTTTCTTGGCATTGCACTAACTGACTAACCCTCTTTATGCAATTAGCATGACCAGTGTGGATTTTATTAAAGACTAAGGAGTATCTCTGTTTAGTATAATATAACTAATTGTCATAGAGATTGTTCAAGAACAGAATCCATAGTTGAAATGCTGTTGCAGGAGCATTCTTCCACCGTACAAAGATGTATTTCTTTGGCAAAATCAGCATAGCCCATTCCATTTTATACTGAAATTCAGAAATCCAAGAAGATGACAAGTGATTCAAACTGTAACCCCCTTGATTGTGCAATTATAGGACCAAAGGACCACATACAAAACTGAAAAACTGGGACTCACAATCTGAGACATAACTGGGTATGTTATTTCTCTCTACTTGGTTACTATTCAGGTAACTGACATAGCCTGAGTAGGCTCAGACCAAAAAGAAATACAAAAACTTTGCAGCCCTCATTTGGGCTCATCACCTGCGAGATGAAATGTAAGGAAGGGATGCAGTGCCACAACTGTGACATCTTATAGTAGGTTAAATCGAGTTGGACTACACCATGACAGTTGTAAATGGTTCTTGGGACATAGAGAATAACCTCACTTTTAAAGAAGAATCAGAGCTTCTATGGATTGCTGAAAACCTCCAGACAGACTATAAGTTGACCTTGTCTCTACAAACATCTAAGGTTACCTAACCAGACTTCTCGAGCGAGTAATATCACTCTTTCTCTGGAGTTGACCTTCTGGTGAATATGTAGGCAGGTGTGGCAATACTCACAATTTTCCTGGTTATATGCTACACAGTTGGCAGTCTTTGAGGGTTGTCTGTGAGTCAGAGAATGGCAAACTACCTGTTACTTGGGTATAGTCACCTAAAAGTGGATCAGAGTAACAAGCTTTCATATGGACTGCATATGTGGAACTTGACTGGGTTCCAGTTACTGACACTACAGTGAATTTAACCATGCAGGAGCTGAAGAAGCAAGGTGCAGAGGCATGACTTGGAGGAACCACTTACATGATCTGAACATGATGGGTGAATTATTTTTTATCTTAGGACTTCTGCAACAGTCAAGTATTGCTCACAATAAACCATACTGTCCAGCACAAGGATGTTCATGTAGGCCTGGCACCAAACCACATTGAGATAAAGGTCAATGGCCAACTTTACAGTTGTGCTACCACAACTGAGGCCATCTGACCTTTGTAATCAGTTCAAAAGAGATGCCCAGCTGTAACTTAATCACCACTTGCTATTGAGATGGTAAGATAACTGGACTGGCAGATGTCAAGACTCAGAAAACCTATCCATCATGGAGGGTGTGCTAGGAATGCCTCTGTGTGGGATAAGTTCAGCTGTCACCTCTAGAAGATTTTATCTTATCTACATAGGTTCATGGATTAGTAGTACTAAGTTACTGGGTCATTTTTGGAGGTTAGAGGCCTTAATACATCAGGCAGCAGTAAGACACTGTAGTTAAAAGTCAGATGGTTCTTGTCATAGCAGCAAATCTGCAAACCACTGGTAGTGAAGGGAAACCATCAAGGTAAAGAAAGAAGCCTCCCTTGCAATGGGTTCAGGTTCTCCAAACTTGGCCAATAGATACTGACAGGTGCAGGAAGGCAAAACTTGTGTATGTCACCAGAGAAGGTCTGACTTTAAAGGGTACTTGGAATGTCCATTCAGAATGACTTCATTCTCAAAGAGGTTCTGGCAAACATTTCATTAATTTAAAAAGGGGAAGCAAGACACTGTCCAAGCTGATCACAGCAAGAGTACAGAGTCTCTAATCATAATGGGAGATATTGCTAGAACCTGTAAGAAATATTTAGAGAGTCTTTTAAATCCAAAGCACTTATTTGAGAGCACTCTCAACTAATGAGACTAGATCCATTTTATAGATGATGTCAATTGTAGTTTTAAAACAATTCTTCTGTGGCAAGGCTAGACTTGCTGAACTGGATAAGGTCCATCCAGAAATGTTTATGGTACTCAACACATTGGAGTATCATGGATAACACTCCTTTTCAATGATGAACATACAAATTGGGGTTGTGGTCATCATTTTTGAAAAGGAGGATTTCAGGGTGTGTTCACCTTATAGAGGGAACATGCTTCTCTACTTACATGAGAAAACCTATAACAAGGTCTGGAAAAGAAAGTTCATCCAGTAGTCAAAGCTATGTTTCAGGACTCTGAAAACAGGATTGCAACGTTGGTTGTAATGGAGGTTGCCAGCACTGTCTAGATGTGGTGTTTGGACATGGAATAGTACAAGGCTATCCATACCAAACTGTCTTATGGGACAACAGTATGGTTTCCCAGAGCTACTGCAGTTGCATGCCATTCAGTAATTATTTTTGAAGAGCTGCAGTTGTGTAGGCATTCTAAGCATTAAATAACTACATTTAAGGTAAGTGTAAGACTCTACCAAAGGTTTGCATCATCTTTATCGTCTACATGACTTTTTCTGAAAGAGTATCAAGTTACAGCCATGGTTTCATCAGTATGTAGCTGGAAGGCATTAGGATAGCATCCTTATTTCTGGGTGATGCCATCCTGTCAGCATCAGGTAACCATGATCAAGTCTTTGAGTGCACTGGGCAGTTTCTGGTGAGTATGAAAAGGCTGGGAATAGAATCAACACCTCCAGTGTTTAGGTCATGGTTACTTCTTGGAAAAAAAGGGTGGATTACTTTCTGCAGGGGAGGTGGCAGCATTTTCACCATATGAGTTTATATATTTTGGGATCTTTCTTGGAAACTAACCAGAGCAGAGACCCAGCACTTGCTCTGGAAAAAATATATCTCAGCTTGCTTCAAAACAGTTGGGTATTCAGCATAATGAAATGAAAACTAGTGCTTAAGACAGGGGAAGTCTGGGCAATCCTGCAGCATTCAACACGGCAAACAGTTTTACTAATAGATTGATGGATGAATATGTGAAAATTAAACAAAATTAGCTGTACTGACTGACATTCAGAAAGAACACATTTATCTGCTATATATTTCCAACAGATGCTGAAAAATGCTTATACAGATGTTGTGTGTTCCCAACAGGATTAGGGGGAGCCTTCTAAAGTTGCTTTATGTCTCAAGCACATACTGGCAGAAGTCATGTGCATCCCTGCTAGCCTGTGATGCATTACAGGCAGTTTGTATTCAGCCTACAAAAGCACTGAATGGGCAATTGAACACACAATAACATGACAAGAAGCTAAAGAACACAACTGCACTTTTAAAATACTCATATTTACATTGTCTAGGAGAAAATAATTTCTGATCCACTCTTTGGTTAGTTCTTGGAGCAAGCACCCTTTAAAAGTAAGGAGTTCTGGTACCAAAATCTCCTTTAAAAATGAACTATATCAGTGGGTAGGCCCTGAGGAGTTTTCAATGTGCTATGGAGTCTGTGTACATTGTTGGCTGATAAGGTGCAAACAGAGTAACAACCAAAACCATGAAACTAAGAAACACTTGGAAAACTGACATTAGAGTATCTCAGCTGAATTGAAGACATAGAAATCCATACTTGATTCAGAAGTAACAGGATTCAAGTGACTGCAGAAAAAGAGAGGCCATGAAACATGATTAAAGATATGTGTCTCAGTTATACAGCATGTTATATCAGGAAACTACCTGGAAAACGAATAGGAGTAGTGGATCATAATGAGTTAGGCAGACAGCTAAATTCTATTTTTAGATTTATGTTAAACAAGAGTTAAAATGACTATTATTTTTAAAGTATTTGCAGGTCTGCTGTGGAATCTGTGACTCTTTTATTAACTCTAGTGCCTCTGGAAACATCTGTTGAAGATGCCCTTCTCTTACTGCAGGCGTATCACTTGCTGTTGAACTGCAAAGCCTAATTACAATCTTGCTACAACATTAGCAGTTTTGATCCGGCACTGTGCACCGAGATCATTATTTTGAGTAACAGGGATCATGGCAGCCATTTTGTTAATCCATAGGTCACCTTTTCTGGATAGATGTGTTACCTAATAGTTTAACTGTTGTTGGTATTTCAGCTCAGCCCCTAGCACTAAGCTAGTGCTTAGACAAAGGAAGTTCTTAATGCCATCTCATGGCTGTATAGTTCTCCCCTTTGCTGGCTATTAAAGATATGATATCATGAATGTGCTGACCATTAAAATATCTTTAATGAATTCAGTAACTCCTTTTCTTCCCTCTTCACACTGTGATCCCAGAGTATTACCCTAGAAATTACCTTTATAAATACTTTGTGGAGAAATGATCCCACAGTTCCACTGACTGTTTAAATATAATTAAAATTCTTACGTACTGAAACAAGCAATATTAGCTGGAACCAGTGTGAGACTTGGCAAAAGTATATATGTGCTTATGTTACTACATACATGATGCAATTACATATTTGATAAGAAATTACATTTAATGACATACCTACAGAAGGGAAACCAACATAACTACCAAAGGGTAACTAAGAAACAAATACATTTTGTGAGTTATTTTTCATTCAATATATGAACTGTTGGACAGAGGTGTTAACTTATCCGTGGTTGCAAAGTAAATGATACAACCTGATGGGATCTTGAGCACACATTTTGCTCCCCATCATTGTAAATTAAGGTCTACTTTACACTGTCTGACAAGGCATATCTTAACAGAAACTGTACATCAGGATTCATGGGCATTTTAGAGTATTACCAGTGGTAAAGAACCAATGTGTGCAAATAACAACCAGGCTTTGGTAGTAAGGGGGGTCCCAGGACTGAACATAGTGATGAAAGTTGTCCTGCCTTTGAAGGAGCTGGTAGTAAACTGTGTTGATGACCACTCACAATGCAGAGTGGGGAGGAGAGGAAGTACTGAAGGCCCACTGCAACTTACAAGAAAAGTGGCTGAGGGTGACTAGTCAGTAGAGAAGAACTTGCATGATGCCAGTTAGACCACAACATATATACCTACGGGGTGCGTACCCAAAGCTGTTCTTCAAGCATTAGAGAAGTGCAGACAGTACCACCCTCACTACTAATGTATGGACTCTTCAGTTCCACTGACTATTAGTGAGAGACCACAAAATTATAAACTAATCCTAACTTATCAGTTTATCTGTCAGTCTTTATACCTGCCCATATAGACTCTAGTGCCTCTTTCTGGGGTGACCTAAAAGAACTGGTTTGATGTCATGTCATGTATCATGGACAGTGTCATGGACACTATGTGAGTGGAGAATGAACTGATAACCTATAAATCTAAACTGAAGCTATGGAGAGGCTGATAACCATAACGATCTGTGCTATATTGTCAAGACTAAATTAGAATCTGGATCGCACTATTCCTAGCCTGTCTGGGGTTGTCACACTGCAGGAAACAGGCTGGGTCAGAAGGTTCCATTGCAGCTGCACATAATGGATCATTCACTCTACATGGGACAGATAACTCTAACTTTTCAAAATAAACACACTTAACAATGCAATGTCAAATATTATTTTGCCATCTGGAAGACCTAACAAAGAAGCAAGATTTTCCAGTCATAAAATATACATATGGATGATAATAAGGAACAGACATGCATGCCATTTAAACAGCCTTTTGGCACCTATTAGGATGGGAAGGAATGAAAACAATTGTTTTAAACTATTTGCTGTATAATTAACTAAAAGTATACACAGCTGTGAGATCAATCAGTCATACATTTAGTAGCCACTCAATTTATTGCCTTTCACATGTCACTCTACTAAAAAGCAGAACACAGGACCTTGCATGGGCTTTTAAATCATACAGCAGAAAACTGGAAATGTCTAAGTAAAACTGAAGCAAAATCCTGACAAATTTAAGGTAAACTGTCATACCGCATGTGACACAATACTTATCTGATATACTCCAAAACCCTTCAGAAGCATTCTAGTTGATAACTACCTACAATATATTTTTAAAATTATCAACTCATCCTGTCCACATTTCCACATTTCATGGATTAATACAATTGTCTTCCATGGTAAGTAATCAATATTCAGTAAGCATGTAAATTAATTCTTAAAGGCTTAAATTTTGACTTACTGTACATTGTTGGGAATGCTGCATGTAGCCCATGTTTACTAGTACTATTAACTTATCCCCAATCCAGATTATAAGCAAGGAAAACAAAGTTACTAGTACTATTAATTTATCCCCTAATCCAGATTATAAGCAAGGAAAACAAAGTTACTAGTACTATTAATTTATCCCCTAATCCAGATTATAAGCAAGGAAAACAAAGTTACTAGTACTATTAACTTATCCCCTAATCCAGATTATAAGCAAGGAAAACAAAGTTACTAGTACTATTAACTTATCCCCAATCCAGATTATAAGCAAGGAAAACAAAGTTCTGTAACTCTTCTGCAAATTGGTTGTGTGATCATTTACTGATGTAAGTCTATACACATCTTAAAATGCCTAAATGTTGCTGCATGTTTATTTCTGTCCAGCAGAGTCTGACAATCGGTACTAGTTTGGGAGGGAGTGGATCATAGATGGATAAAGACCCAGAAACCCAAGTTCAGTTAGTGGCTCTGGCACATTTTGGAGCTGGCAGGGAAGGACGGGCATGGCTACCCTAAGGGGAGAAGTGGTGTGGAGTCAGCCACATACTCCTGTGAACCCACAAGAGAGGGATGGACATACAAATGAGTGGCCTAGGGGTGGGCATTTGGATGAACAATCTGTCATCTCATGGTAGCATTCAGCACAGGTACAAGGAAAAGATATTGTGGGCCTCCACAGTGACAGAGAGGTTAGAGCCACACAGTTGCCTCACTGCTGGGATACCTGTGAGGACTCAAGGTACCCTTAGGGTCACCTCTCAGCTTCTTTCCTCAGAAATTGCTTGACAAAGCCAAAAAGAATGAAAAGACAAAGACCCAAATTCAAAAGCAATTTTTCAATATTACTCTAGTTCACTTAAGAATTAACAGAACAACTATTTTTGCACCAACATGCATTTTCCGAACAATAAAAGGTACAAAATTCTGATGTGTAGCATGTTAACTAACTGATTTACCAGAAAAAAACAAAAAAGTTTATGAGGAACAAGAAAAAAATGTGAGGGTCTGCAAAATCAAGCTCAGTTAAGAAGTGTAGTTTCCTGAATTATGGCCCCTTCTAGATATCTATCATTCAAACACTGAATGAAATCACTTATGTTGGTGAAAGAACAGGCAGCATTCACCTGGTTAAAGGCTTCATGGCCAGGAGGTATAGGGCAAAAAGAATTAAAAATATATGTTAACCTACTAATATTATTTTGTTATCTGTGTAGGATCACTGGACTCACAGTCACTTTTCAGGGGTGACCCAGGAGCAATGTCAGGTTAGATTACTTGCTCAAGACCAGACATTTGCAAATTAGGGCAGGGAGACCACAGAAATTACAGCTGACAGCCTTAACCCTCTGCATCAACTGCCAGACATACATCCATATAATGCTGAAGTGCAGGATTATGTTTCACACACAGCATTGTACATCCATGGAATGTCCTTCCTAAAGGCATAGTGGAATAAATGTAAAACATTTTTTGGGGTAGAGGTGTAAGTAGAAACAAGATATTGGATGTCAATGAATTTCAGGCCATCTAATATGAAGGACAACAACAGAATAAAGACAGGGAGCCTAATTGTCCAGCATTTTCTGTTTCCCTGAATGTTTTGTTAGTCTTCTGAGCCAGGTTACAATGACAGTTGTTAAACTAAACTGTTCATTTTCCCAACATGCAGCTACTGTACCAATAAGTGGCAAAAACAGGTGAGTAATAGCCATGTGACTTGACTAAGTACTTCAAATCTAAACATATATATATATATATATATATATATATATATATATATATATTTTTTTTTTTTTTTTAACTGCTGTTCTCCTGAGATAAATAATGGTCAAGTGACTACCATTATCCAGGTAGTCAGATGGATAATAGAACAGTCATTAAAAAGCATAAAAGCTTTAACACATTGTATATTTGCTTAAAACCAGGATCTACATAAATAAATGGAAGCTACCTTTGATGAATCATTTTCAACTTTAATCATGAAGGCTACAACATCTTATATAGCATGTACTTCAAGAATTATATGATAAAATGTTTACTGACAAGGCCAATGTCCACTTGTGACTCTTAACTGGCTAGTATTTTTCATTCTGATACAGTGATAACACACTGAGCTGTGTAACACATCTTTCCATTCGGGTTATGGATGCAGAACCTGAAAGTCTGAGGATTGTTCAGTAAACAATGTGACCAGGTTCAGTAATGTCTTTCAAACAGAGCAGATTTACTGGCCACATGCTAATTACTACAACATGTTCATTTGAAATATATACTTTTTGAAGCAACTTTCAGATTTTTTTTTAAATACAAACACTGATGTGCAGGCAAGATAAAGCATAGAATGGATATTTCATGGAAGCATGGTAATATACTATATGTGATATTCTAAATACTAGTTCGTAACAAACACTGTCTGGGGATTGGATCTTAAACTCCATTTCACCATAGCACAGGTAAGACAGATACAAAGGAATCATAAAACAGCTACAATGATGCAATTAAAAATCAAGAATTATAAAAGTTACTCTAATCATTAAAAATGTATAAAACTGGCTATGAAGTTTGAAACTCCATATAATGCATTTAATCCTAAAATTGGATTTTGTGCAAAAAGACAAATGGCGTGCCGTAAAGATGTTTCTTCAAGTGCACTTTAGAGCAAATGTTAAAATAGCCTGTTATGGTCATGTCTTACTCAAATGCTTGAAGACAAGCTTTACATTTTATCCTCTGGATGGGCTATACACTTTTAAAATTCAGCTCTACTGGAAAAGCTGACCCATTCATTCCCTTACTTACATTAATCCTGGTATGTAATTAACAACTTATACAAACATCAAATATACATCAATACTGTAGCAAGAAATTACATTTAAAACACCCTTTCTTGCTGTTGTAGATTTATTTTCTCTTTTATAAGAAGTTAAATAAATCTTTCTACAGGCACTGCTAGCTAATTACAAGCCTGTACAGCTTGTCTGTTGAAGCACAGAATCAGGTCAAAGACTCTGACCCCATTAAATGCACTTTGGGTGGATGGCACAGCTGAGGCTGTAAAAGGGAATGAAAATATTTCCCATTTTTAAGCAGTCCCTACCCATCCCCCTTCTGCACCTCTACTGATCCCTCTTATCTGAATAGTTAAAAATTTGGAGTGCTTAATTGAAAAATAAAAAAAAAATGTTGCACATCAGTAAATACATGTCAGTTGCACCAGCACAAATGAAAAAGAGCAGCTGAATTAGAAATGGCAAAACAGGACTCAAGATTTGCTAATAGTTTTTAGAATGCTGTTATTTTCACTCTGTTCACAGTGCATCATTACTTGTAATGACTTCTGATTCTTAGGTCTTCATGCAAAATTGCATTTGCAGGGAAAAAGATGCTGTTTACATTTGCAACGGTCACAAACCAAATATTATCTAGTTTATTTTAAATGTGGCTACACACGTTTATAAACACACACACTCTCTCTCTCACCCCCCCCACACACTCATGTAAGAGCAAATGTGTGTGTGTGTGTGTGTGTGTGTGTGTGTGTGTGTGTGTGTGTGTGTGTGTGTGTGTGTGTAAAGTGGGAGTGATTCTGAATTGTGAACTTGTGAGCATATTACTGAATACTGGTTTTGTTTTCAGTCTTTTAATTACTCTTCATATCGAATGGAAGGACTCCAAAAATCTTTTAGACAATTATCATCTTACCTGTGCTAATGGGCTTTTTTCTGACTCCATTAAAACTTAAGAGATTCCAAAGTCAACTGAAGAATAAAAATCACTTAAGTGATACATCATGTCAAAATAAAGCATTACAGCACAAAGTCATAAAACATATTATGCAGACAAATCCTTTGCCCAAGCTTTCAGTTTTCCACACTCAGCAAATCAAGCACTCAGTTTAAACCATAGTGATATTTTACCTGTATCTGAATCAGTACACAGTACCAAATAGATGAGTATATGGCCACATGATCATGACATATTTTATAGGGACACAGGTTTATTTTACAGGCTGCTGTCAAAATTCATCTAGGTGTTTTGGATTAGCATTCCTCTGTTTCCATCTGCTGAATTGTGCCTCTCAGGCTTACTTGGTTAACAAACTAATAGAAAAGGCCACAACTAAGGTGGTGTACACATATTTATGTTGCTGTACACTTAACATTGCCTACTTGTCAGGTGCTACAAATGCTATAAATTAACTACATTTAATTTGCAGTAATTTGCAATTGTTTGTTACCTGTAAACATATACACATCAAGTCTAACGGGACTGCAAATTTGTAAATGCATCTTTTCTTCTGTGGTAGTAACAAATTCCGAGTAAACAACGTGTCTACAACAGAACTTCGCTTGGATCATGGACTGTTTTACGCAACCATCCTATTGAAAAAAAATGTATGCTGTTAGGCTAAACAGCATGACAGCTAAAAAGAATATAAATGGGAATGGACAGGTTGTCAGCTGTGTAGCACATTTAGTGGTTGCAGCTGAAATAATTTAAAAAGATTGTATTAAAGAATCAGTACTATTTTACCTTGCTGGTTTGTTTGTTTATCTTTTCGGCTTTTCCCAGTTAGGGGTCACCACAGCAGAACTCCAGTCTGCTAATGAGTGGCAGTAGATTTTTTATGGTGCCAAGTTGCCAGCCCGATGCCCAACCTTCACAGTTTTAGGTTAACAAAGCTTTATTGTTTGTTTTAATTCATCCGGAGATGTATGAGATGTTTTTTTTTCTTTCTTTTAATATTACAGTATTCACATTTCATAGGGAGCTTTCCTGCTGTAGGACAACATACATCCTCTGCAAACCCAACTGCACCTCTTAACCTTTTATAACTTTACAAATGGTTGTCATTACTCATATGCTATAACTACTTGACCTGTGAAGTTGAATACTTTTCACTAGACCTTATTCTGTCTGTACACAGCAGTTTCTGCAAAATCTGTTTTGTGTGTGTGTGTGTGTGTGTGTGTGTGTGTGTGTGTGTGTGTGTGTGTGTGTGTGTGTGTTTATGCGTACATGATGGGATTTACTTCACGAGTTGCAGCCAGGTTTCAGTGCATCTTCATTTATCTGCAGGTAAAAGAAAAAGCCAAAACTAATCAGGGACAAAGGTACCAAATCAGGGACATTTTAACTACCAGTAGTACTTGATTTTAAAAGCTAACAGAATAAGAAAATGTGGATCAGTTTACATTTTCTAAGGCAAAAAGAAGCATGTAGCTTTAAGAATTATCTTAATTTATCTTTCTTTGTTGACTGTATTCAACTGCAAAAAGTGGCAAATTTTAGAAGGAAAATGGAAAAATTATAAATGAAAATTATGATTAAAATAATCAAGGATAGTTGACAAGAAGGCAAAGAGGCTCTGGTAATTCTGTGGGTTTTGGTGAATGGATGTGAAACACTGCAAAGAATCCATGGGAATCCTATATGCAACTCTTGGATGCTTTTTAAATAACTTGGTTACTCCCAACACCTGAGAAATCAAAAGTTGGTAGATCACTGTTATGCTAAGCAACTGCAAATGAGTGCTGCTCAACACAAGAATATCTGTTACACTGATCATTTCTTTTATTGCTGAGCCAAAGTAAGCCTTTTTAAACTTTCAGTGTCTGTAGACTTTATTTTGATTTACACTGACTGCAACTTGAAACAGACCAGATGTGCAAAGCATATACAGTAACAGAATGCAGAGGAACACAGTATGCAGAAAAAAGTTTCTGACAGCATATACTGTGCAAGTATTAACGTGCACATTAACTAAAGGTTCTTGCT
Source organism: Protopterus annectens (assembly GCF_019279795.1). Lineage (NCBI taxonomy): Eukaryota > Metazoa > Chordata > Ceratodontiformes > Protopteridae > Protopterus > Protopterus annectens. The sequence continues at coordinate 670,187,135 of NC_056744.1, forward strand.
AAAAGTGAACAGAAAAATTATTTTGGACTTCTAAAACTTTCTAGTTAAAATTTAATTTCTAACCTATGGCTTTTCCACTGAAAGTGCAGACACTGTAATGGATAATCAGTATTCCTTGGTGCCAAGAAAGCAAACTACTGCAATTTGATGTCAAGGTTTCAATTAAGTAATCAAATAAAAAGTAATTATTTTTTTTTTTTACATAGATTACCAGTAATTACGGGCATTGAGGAAACTCTTCCGTAGTCACTACTAAAGCAGTTGATCATGCATCTATTGGTAAAAATCATGTTTAACGTTAACTAAGAGTAATGCCAGTTTAATTACCTGGACCATTCAGGAGTTCACATTTGAAAGTACATATTGTTTTCTTAAGTATTATGTGACGCTACAGAGATGCAGAGGCACAGAGTCAAGATAGGAGTACGATGGGGGGGGGGGGGGGGGCAGCCCTGGAAGAAAACAATCCTTAGTATTAACTTATGCAGCAGACTGTAGTTAGAAATGAATGACGGGGATGGCTTATAACAGTATGCTCCCTTGCCCTTTCTACTACCCGAAAGTACTGTACTATTATTTCTTATTTTAATAACAGAAAACAACAGTCTGTGTGATTCACTATTGCACTACAGTATTTCAGGCATACGTTGCACAAAGTCTACGAGCCTTACTACAGACGGTCCAGCAGTTAAACACACTCACCTACAATGAGGCACACGAAGTCCAGGCAGATGAGCAGCACCTTCTTACTTTTGTCCCCCTGGCTGTTTAACGTTGGATTCCCACCATTTCTGTTCTCAGGAACCATCGCCTTGTCATATTTGTAACTCTGCATGTCAGGAATGAGCACTTTTCCTAATCCGGAAAAAAACTACCCCGAGTTTTCTTTTTAACTTTGTTTAATGACTGCGGTCCCGTTTACAAACTGCTGAATGGACACAATTAGCGTTGCAATCAGCAGAAAATTCTACCAAGACAAAAAAGTGCGAATGTTTTCCCAAAGTTTGTACTCCTGGTACTTTTGTGCAAAACTTTAAATCGGCAGGCGCCCTTTTACAAAACGTAGCTTTCAGTCTAATCTGCAGATTAAACTTTTGCTTCTTTCGTTTTTTTTCTCTCTCACTCCACTTAGTTAATGAATGGCTTTAGAGAGTAAGTCTAGCGTGTTTCTTTCCAACAGATGTGAAGTTTTGCAGCTCCTTGAATGTGCTGGCAGGACTCGGCAGGCTGTTTTATTCAAAGACATGCCCCTCTCCAACCTCCCCCTTTCCTTAAGTAATTTGCTTTGGTTGTCATAGGATCCAAGGGACTGCCCCTTAAGGGGCCTGCCTATACATATTATAATATACCCCCCCCCCAAAAAAAAAAAAAGCAAAAGTGAAATTCACAGCTTTGTTAGGGCCTCTAGTGTTCAACGAGGACATGGATTATAGGACAAAAATAAACGGGAACAGCTACTTACGTTAAGGCAAATATGTGTAATGCACATGCCTTTTTAACAGCTGTAAACGGTGCTCCTTTACTCTTAGAAATTCCTGTTAACTAAATAATGTTTTCTATACTTTTGTTCCACTTCGGGCTCTCAAGAGGGGACATCCCAAGAGAAATAAGGGTACCGAAATAAGTCACTTTAACAGTTATTTTTATTTTTCAGAAAGGTTACATTGAGTGGGGGTTGTGCAGGCGATTACAAACAATACCCAACATGGTGGGAATCGACATTCTCCTCTGTGTTGTGTTACTTATTTATATGAATTTGTTAAACTGATTACCACGCTGTACATCTAAATATCTATTTATGCGCCCACGTGTGTGCGTGTCTTAGACATTGACACACGGAGATATAGTCTTAGGATAGAAAATTGGTATTTCAATGTTTTTTATTTATGTATTTTCCTTCCAAGTTTTCCCATAGCTAAAAGAAGAAAGAGCTTGTGCAAATGTGGTGCATAAATTATAAATATGCCACAAGATGTTGATGCAGGTGGCGTTAAGTTTTACTAGTAGAACAGTCCCATTAGCTGTCCTACGAGACATCCCCTCTAACACACACACATCATGGTGACTGTAATCCTTACAAAATCTCTTAAACTAGACTAATGCCTGATATTGAAATTCTGCCTGTTACTGAAAAAAAGCGCCGTTTCTATTCAACCCACAACCACTATATACATTTACTTATTTGTTGTAGCTTTTATTATGCAAGTGATCCTTGCAGACCTATTTCTATCACTACCTTAAGAAATCCACTGAAACCATGCACCAGATACAAATCGCTTTATTTATAAGAGTTGAGCACATCCACATAAGGACTTCATAACAACTAAATGTATAGAACCCAACTGGAATTTTAAATGCTACAAAATAAGTCACATCATGAGTTATCACAATTTCTTATCATTCTGTACTTATTTTTTTTTTCCACTCAGAGAAACTAACATTTGCATTGTGGATTCTTTCTTACCCTTTCTGCCAGAACTCAGACCAAAAACCACAACAGCAAAATGGCAAAGGTCATATGCAGAGATATCTAGATTAGCCAGGGAGAATACCTCTCAACTGTCCAGATTTTCACAGAACGTTCAGATTTTTGTCTCATATTTTTGGTCTGTTCCTCATAAAATATGTAGTTTTCTGGATTTTTGTGGCAAACCAATGAGGGCTGAGTTCACTAAATATTAGTGGATTAGCAAGGAATCAAACCTGAACCTCCCATGTGAGAGACAAGAATTCTGCCACTGAACCACCTGTATTATTAGTAATAACAATGACAGGCATTTGAGTATCGGACTTCATATCCTTCAGACAGGACCGTCTTTTGGTCAACTGGTACCCTAGGCAAAGATCTCCACAGCGTCCCCTAACACCAGCCAGTGCCTCCATTCTGGTCTATCTACACCATACAGATTACTGGAAAAGTGACCCAGCAAGAGCGGTGCCCTAGGTGGCCCCCTAGTTGGCCTATGCCTAAGGCTGGTTATACCTTCAGAAAATACATGGTAAAGCAAGACCTTTTATTCTACTAACTTTCTAAGTTTATAGGAGGAATATTTAAAATTTGTCCCCATTTTTGGGGCATTGTCCCCCATTACTTTTGGCGTTGTTCAGATTTTTTTATAAGAGGTTGAGAACTATGGGGAGAAACCATATGTTGAATAAACCTTGGAAGTCAAAGGAAGCATGTGGACTAGACTTTTCATAGGCAATAACTGGCTATCAGGATAAAAACACTGATCCTTAAACAGAGAGGTAGCACACTACTGTTGTCCAGTGAGAGAGAGAGAGACTTATTAAACATGTTTCCTTTCAGACTTCTTCTCATTAAAGAATTCATCGATAACTGTTCTATACTCAGCCCATATAGTATATTTAATACATTCGGGACACTTTACACAGTAGTCAGTCTTCCCCACTAGATAACCCACAGTCAATTACAATTGTATGCCAGCCATTTCTTTCTGTTGGTCTGTAGGCACTCTTTGGATTGCACCCCTTCCTCATGCATTTTATGTTCTATTAGAGATCCCAGCCCATAACCCTTGCATTTTGCACAGAATAGAGCATCTGGCCTGCTACTTAACGGTAATTTTTTAGTGATTGGTACATTCTGTTGAACAATTTTTATATAAATATATATATATATATATATATATATATATATATATATATATATATATATATATATATATATATATACATACATAAAGGTCCCTTACCCTACCCATTTGGCAGTGATTGAAGTATCCCAGCCACCAACATGGTTCTTTATCCTGCATGCCAATGAACCATTTGTGATTTGCACCTCCCCTTTCCCACAAAGCACCCTCTCTTCTCCTCTATCATAGCTGTTGCTCCCAGGCCACTCAAAATGCCCCATCAATGTCTTAATGAAATGCATAATCATCCTGCATAAATCACACTGCAGTAGCATTATGTATATGTGATGGTTTAACATGTAATGACAAATGCCCTCTGTTAAGTCACTAGGACTGCCACTCCACGTTTAACTCCTGGACCCCAATCCTTCATGTCGAGCTATGCATGTTGAACATCAGAGTTAGATTCTATCATTCAATTACACATTTTTTTCATGGATCCTAACTTCAATATGTACATTTACTTCAAGACTTCAAAGGTTCAAAGAAATGATCATTGTGGTAACTCTTCACTTACCTTAGCATTTACCCTGAAGCTGCTTAAACTCAGAACTGGTTGCATAATGTGTGGTCTCAGGTCAAAAATACATGGATTTTTTTCAAATATTTCAGCAATTGATTGATTGATTGATTGAACTGCTGTAAATGTTCTTATATATATATATATATATATATATATATATATATATATATATATATATATATATATATATATATATACTTACTGGTATATGCCTGCAAATGAGTTTTACTTTTTCTTTGTTCATTTCAACAGGAAATTTAACTGGAGAATTCCATTTCATATGGGTGATAACTCTGTCTCTTCAAATTTAATGACAACTATTCCAGTTTCTAGACATGTACATTTTTATCCATATTTATGTATAGGGAAACTAGCTCTGTTTCATCATCATATCATAATACAAAACCCAGACTCCTTGACTAACACTTTTGTTGAGAAATATGGTTTATGAATAAATGTGACATCCTTAATTTACCAAACATAAGTAGCAATAGTTGTGTATTAGTATCTCGTGTGATGTGAAAGCAGTAGAAAGGTACATACTAAATGAGGAACAGGTCTGTATTTTAGTAGGAGAATAATATTCCATTAAAAAAAATTGAACAGTCACCACCTCCTTATCACCCAAACATCCATTTATTTCACTGATGTCATGCAATTGAAAAAAAAAATAAAGTGATTTCAAACTAAAAATCAGGATCTCAGCAATCAGTCATAGCATTATTTATTTTAAAAATGTTATTGGACTTGTTTGGACAAATCCAATATGACAAATTCAATTTTGTTCAACAGAAGATTGATTTTAGAAATATCTTGTATAGTATTTTCTGTGGGGGCAAAATATCTCAATCCTCATAGACAGACTGCATCCATTGTCCTCCTTTAACTTTTTTATTTAAATAAAATAAAATAGATATAATTTTGACCTCTGAATTACAAATTCTCCATTTCAGTAGTCTGCAAGTAAAGTGGTACTTGTAAATAGTATAAAAAAATGCCACTTCATATTATTTGTGAATTCAGTTTTTATTTGAAAAAACAATCAGCTTCACTGTTGTAGATTCATCTAAGCTATGGGTTGTTTGCATTGCTTTGATAACTCAGAAAACTACCCCAGTAACCATATTGTAAACTCCTTAATAATTTTGTTGAGATGTTTTTTTTTTCTCTTATAGAAATGCATCCTTAGTATTTTAGAAGGCGAATGTCAGTATTCATTGTTCTTCAACAAACTGATTATTCACAAGTATACAAGAAGTACTTATAATAAGAAAACTGGTAACAGGCAACTCTCTGAGGATAATGAACAGACAAACATGATTAAAGGACTGAACATTTTCAGTATTTCTGTTTTACACTATTCATGGGTACCAAGCTGCTTTGATGTCTAAATCATTGAGAATATTCACCAAATGAATTATACTGATACAGAAAAGACTTCTGGTATGTCATTACTACTCCTCAGAACTTCTAGGAATTGTACAAACCATTTGGGACTGCACATACGTATGAACTTTTGTACAGCAGTAGAAGTGATAGCATGTGATGCATATACTCGTTTTAAGTGTATCTCCCCAGGAAAAACAAATTAGCGATATTCAAAGAATGTCAGCACTTTTTAACATACTATCTGTATAATTTTGCAGTGAAAATGTAACACAAACATTTAGTGCAACTCTTACATAATGAGTCTTGTACAATATTATGTCTAATTCACTTTATTTTTATGGACATTATATATACTTTGAACATGGCCATCTGTCTACCTGTGGGTACTAATTTGGTAAAAACTGTCTATACATCTATACAGTATATAAGTCATGGTCTGGACATCTGGTCCCTACAGGCCTCACCTGAATCTTATATTCTAACACAACTGTATCTATTTATTTATTTACTGACACTTGGTTACTGAGAAAGTCCAAATGGGCAATAACCCATATTCAGCAGAGACCCGTTGAGAAAAACTCCAACATATTAGATGAAACAGAATGCAGTAAATACATGAATATTAGATGTGGATTGTCATTTTCTACAAGGGCAATATAAAACAACATAATTGTAAAGGTTGGAAAGTCATGATTATGTAGTGCAGGTTAGAGCTACAAAGCCCTGATTATTATAATGCTATCTATATAGGGCTAAGGGAGTAGGGTAACATTTTGCCCTGCTGAGAAAATGTTGCACCTTTCATTGTGTATCAGCCAACTTTACAAGCTAATATAGCTAGGAGAGTCAACAGATACAATGTTGTTCATCAATGCATATAAATTCTCGGTCTCCCCCATTAACTTTAGTACCTAGCACAACATTTGGTGAGCTGACAATCCAGCTGCCACTTTCCTAACCTGATGTTATGTTCCTGACTCTAAACTTTATTGGAAAATTTTCATCTAGCCTTTTCTTTTGCAGTTATGGTACTTATGATCCCAGTTATAATGAACTTCTCCTCCTGCTGTCATGTTTTTGAATTACATGTTACAGGAGCACCTCACACTGTGCCGTTATGCTGCCATCCTTTAGCATATTGCAAAAGATACAATGCTGAACTGCTTGTTTATACAAAATGCAACTTGACACACAAGTTATTTATAAAACCTTATTAGCATTTAAATCACTTTCATTTTTGCTGGAGAAGCATAGGGCTTGTAATGATGGGTAAAGTTTCACCTCCCCACAAATTTTGCCTATTTGACACAGCATTGCAGACAGGATGAACTTATGTGACAGTTCTCATGGAACACATCCTGTATTGTAACATTTCCTAGTTACTTAACATGTTAGTCTCTCCTGAATAATGTATTTCCCCAGCCAAGTGTTAGTCTCTCCTGAATAATGTATTCCCCCAGCCAAGTGTTATATGCAGGTTGCATTAGGTTAGATGTGCACAATGCATGTTGGCCAGTGATGTTCCTTCTTTGAATTCATCATATGGCTTACTAGCAGAGATACATTTTTCATATATCTTTGTAGATGAAATGTGTGAGGTGAACAGGTAGTAGAAGACGCAACACATTCAAGGAGACAATAAAATAGAAATTCATGAAAATAAACCAAAAAGTCATATGCACACACTGTACTGTGTAATCCAAATTTGCAAAAGACATATAATGTATGTTGCTTATGTGAAGAATATACCACTATAGCTAAAATCTTTGAGATCGTTTCTTATTGACTTTTCTAATTAGGACACATAGTGAGGCAATACACATATAGTGTACTATGATCAGTTCATATATACTCTCCACCCATCCTCATCACCTCATCCTGTCATGTAGCCTACATATAATTATCATGCTTAGGGGATCCCTCCTGCCCATACCTCTCAACTATCCAGATTTTCATAGAATCTCCAGATTTTTGCCTCATATTTTTGGTCTGTTTCTCGTAAAATTGTTTTCTGGAAAAACATTGGCAAACTATTGATGAATGAAATCAGGAAATAGTGGTATACATTTGAGTTTCAGACTTCACAGAATCATAGGAGGTTACTAGGCTATTAGCCTTGAGGCCCTTATAAACATAGCCAAGAGTTTAGTCCATGTTTAGACAAGTCAGCATCCAGAGCCTCTGTCCTTCAGGGACACAAGTAGAATCCCAGGAGTGTATTTTCTGTTTCCCATCTAGTTATCCAGGTAACACTTAAAAAAGGATAATGAAGTACTCTGCTGGACGTGGAGAGGGAGTCTTTTCCACAGATAGGGGAGTCTCAGGGACACAAAACTGTCCCGCCATCAAGTCCTATTGATATCACAGACCAGGTTGAGGTCATGCATATGGGTTGCTCAAGTGGAGCTTGACTTCAGGATATGCAGCAGTCTCATCAAAGTCGGGTCTGAGACTGCTTTGTATGTAGACAGAGGTCACCTCTGAGGAGTCTGCATGAAACTGAGTAGAGGGACAAGGCTTTTAACCTATCTGTGTAGAGTCGATGTTTGAGGCCCTCTGGATTCTCCTGGTGAGGAACCTCTGTGGTCTCTCCAGCTGCTGCATGTGCTTAGCGAGGTAAATGCCGAAGCAGACATTGTACTCAATAACTGGCCTTATAAGGGAAGATTACAGGGATCTTATGACCTATCCTTCAGAAAATTCATGCTAATGCAAAACCTGTAATTCTATCAAGTTTCTAAGAGCAATATTTAAAAAGTGTCCCTATTTTTGAGTCTTTGCCCCCCCCCCTTATTTGTGGCTTAGTCCTGATTTCTTGCTGTACTAAGTTGAGAGGTATGCTTCTGCCTAATAACCTGAATTAAAAAATAGATCTGCCCATCATATATAGAATTTATCTCCTATATTCTGTTCACTTAATGAATGAAAGTAAAAAAGCTCCTTCCTTAGGATTGTCCAAATTACTCCTTTCTTAGAACCTCTCATCTGATGTATCATGCAAAATGCTTGTTGTTCAGAATAGTTCCTAAGAAATTCATCCATCATACTAAATAAACATCTCCCAGCCTCTGTTTCTTTCTGTATTACACCAAAAACAATGCTCAGTACTGTATATAATTGTCCCAGGAAGCAAAACCTCATAAATAAAGTTCACTAATATGTTTTTTTTAATTCTTTTTTTTCTGCCAGGTTGATATTATGCATTATATCTCTCAAGTATGCATATATACATGAACTGTGCTCTATTTTTGAAAACATTTCCATTTGCTAGATTGGGATACAGCTGCAAACATTCAACGAGCTTTGTCCTCAATCATCTAAATGGAGCCTATACAACTATCTGTCTATGAGTGAGTATGTATATAACTTGTATGCTTGTGTGCATGTGGGCACTTCTGTGTGTGCATTTAGGTCTGCAGATCAGATTTATTTCAATTTTTAGAAGGTGATGAATACTTACGTTTTTGAAAGTCCAATGTATAACACTGCAAGTAAGATTTGTATAGATTTAGAACACCAGGAGGAATGAGGAATACTTCGCTTTATTTAAGAACGCCATGCTACATAGCCATAATTCTTGGATTTCTTTTTCTTCAAATCAGTATTACTTTCCATTGTTTTCTTATTTAGCCTTTTTGTTGATTCAAGCTGAACTGCTACCATGTTTAAAACAATCATCAACTCCCTTTTTTCCTCATTTTACATGGGGTTAGGGTGTTGCTTCAACTCTTGCCACCTCTCTTGATGCAGAGCCATTTTATGATAAAGCACTTTAATTCGGTCCAGCAAGATATATTTAAAAATGCAATTTTTACATATTGGAACTGTTCCAGTTAGTTTTGATAGGTAGGTGAAACTTCCACATAAATTTTAAAAATATAACAGGCAGCACAAATTTGTGATGACCCATAATTTAATAAAACATATATCTGGTAGAACTGGTGAGTCATTGAGCCAACATACATACAAAGAGTTAACTTTCTGGCATATCTGACAGTAAAATAAAGTGTTGTATTTATATTGTTAGTATCAGGTAATGTCCTAATGCAATCTGAAAGAACACTAATTGTTATTTCAGAGTCTTGTAAGTGATTTATTACAAATGACCACAGTTAGTAGATGAGTTGGAGATTAATATCATTAAACAAAGAAGGTGCATGCTTAAGCATTTTTGACTATGGGGACGTTGGGTGTAAGTGATAATAATGCCTTAGTAATGCTTTGTTACAGTACCTCTACTTTGTTTTAACAAAATGCTTTTTTTAAGGTTTTAAGGTCATCCTTAGAAAGTGGCACTGCGGTGGTAATGCCTTAGTAATGCTTTGTTACAATACCTCTACTTTGTTTTAACAAAATGCTTTTTTTAAGTTTTTAGGGTTATCCTTAGAAAGTGGTACTGCGGTGGTGGTGCTGCGGTGGCGTTGTCCCCTCCCAGTTAGACGTTGTCCATTCAATTCTCAGTTAGAGCGTCTTCTGTGTGGCGACATGCTTGAATGGGCATTCCTTCGTTGAAGGTTGTGCGTTAGGCCCAGCAAGCCAACACGTCAAAATCTACTACCAATCATTAGCGGACCGGAGTTCCACTGTGGAGACCCTTAACCGGGAAAAGCTGAAAGAAGAAGGGTCATCCTTAGAAAGCTTCCTCTTCTCTTTTCCTAACTGGTGAAATCTGAAATGAAAGGTATATCTTTGTTCAAAACAGATCCTCTATTATACAGCTTGTGAGAAAGCAGAGATGTTAACAATTGTTATGTAGTCTTCTAAGTCCTTTGGACATTTAGTAATCAGTTTATTGGCCTTGTTTTGTAGCGTATATTAGACCTTGTAAATGTATTTTTATTACACATTTTAAAACACTCTAATGATATGGCTGAATGAGGGCATTGCAGAAAACACATCACTATCATGAATGAGTCACTAAACACACCAAATATTTTGTGTTCACATTTATGTACATAAAAGAAAGTGAGAATGTAGACTGCAGTTTCATCGAATCAAAATGAATCTTTGCTGAATAGAATTTAGTGTTTATAGAGTTTTAACAGTCTGTAAATTATTTTCCTATAAACTGCCTTATTACCTTTTTCCTGAAGCACCCCCCCTCCCTAGCTTGCTGACCATGAAGACTCCCCCTATTGAACCTGAACCAGTTCATTCCCTAGTTATGGGGAATACTCAGATCCACAAGAGCAAGAACTGTCCAGAGGGGTTGTTTTCAAGTAGACATCAGGGACTTTGTGCTGTTGCTGCTATCGCAGCAATGATATTATGAACCTCCCTATCCCAGTCCCTGGAAGAGACAGCCCACCCACATCACTATGGTTACTCACAATTTTCTCCTTCCCAGGAGTACACAACTGCATGCACTCACTAATGGGAGCTAAAGTTAGGACTTGTATTGTTAAGTGGTGAACCCTTTCCAGAACGCCAACTAAAATTTCACTCCTCCTCTTTATTGGAATTCTGACTGTCTGCATCTCTCTCTTCCCTGCCCTCTTCTTCCAAGATGCACATTCCCATCCTCCCCTGCCGCTGCCATAGCACCCAAGTCACTAATCCCTTATCTCTCAGTGCCATGGTGCTGAATTTCTTCCAATGTCATTATGTTCAGAGCTATCACAGTGACCAAAATATATTTATTTAAGTGAATAAATCTCACTGACCAAGGACACAAGAAGCAGCAGAAGACAAAGTACTTCAGTATGAGCTTAGGGATGCTACTTTAAGAGGAATCAATTAACCTGAACATCATGTCATTTGTCTTATAGAAATTATGCAAACTGCATCCTGAAGTCAGAATCAAACCCTCAAAATGTAAAGACAGCAGGGATGACTACTGTAGCACCATGCTATGTTTACTATTTATATTTCTGCTTCTGTCTTAAGATAATACTTACTGTCTTTCGGCTTTTCCCAGTTAGGGGTCGCCACAGCGGAAATCCGGTCCTCTAATGATTGGCAGTAGAGTTTTACGTGCTAGCTTGCCGGGCCTAACCACAACCTTCAGCGAAGGAACGCCCATTCACGCATGTCGACACACAGAAGACGCTCTAACTGAGAATCGAACGTGCAACGTCTAAGATGATACTAAGAGAACCCTAAAAGAAAATGGCTAATAGAAAAGCTTTACCTGGTTAATGGTTAATCTATGTGATCAGATTAGTTACTAAATGTTATTCATTTTGTAAATCTGAATTTCACACTTTTAAAGAAACACAAAAATTCAAAGCATCTACCTCATAGATGTAGTGTAGTGCATGTTTTAATACAGCTTCGAGAAACAACAGAAGGTCATCACTCTTAAGTATTATGAAACAGCAAAGCAGGGTAGCAGTGGTTCAGTGGTTAGTGTTGTTGCTTTATAATGCTTGGTTCTGCAGCTCATTTCTCAGCTGGTGTGCTTTTTGGTTTGCATATGTACATCCTCCATGCACCCATGTGTGTCTATGCTGGGGGCCCAATTTCCAAACTACCAGCAGGTATGTATGCAATACAATAATGTGTGTGTGTGTGTGTGTGTGTGTGTGTGTGTGTGTGTGTGTGTGTGTGTGTGTGTGTGTGTGTGTGTGTGTGTGTATGTGTGTGTGTCTGTGACAATAATGCATTGCCTGGTAAGCTGTCCATCATTAGTTTCTCTGTCTTACCCTCCTTGAGTGCCAAGATAAACTCTGGCTCCCTATAATCCTAATTTGGATTAAGAGATTAACTGGAGGTTGAAGGAAACTATTTCATTCATACCCTTCTACTGCCTAGAATATCCAGATTTTTGCCTGATGTTTTTGGTCTGTTCCTCATAAAATTTGTGGTTTTCTGGTAAATCATTAAGAATTCAAGTCAGATTTTATATCCTTCAGAAATTCATACAATTGCAAAATCTGTTATTCTATCCACGTGCTAGGTTTATAATAGCACTATTTAAAATCTGTCCCTAATTTTGGGGCTTTGTTCTCATATTATTTCTGGCTTTGTCCAGAATTCTTGTCCTAAGAGGTTGAGAGGTGTACATTCATTTAAAGAACAGGCACCATGACAAGGACACAGTAACTACACATTTCCTTACCACAAAGTCATCTTCATGCAAGGAACTGCAAGAGATCCCAGGGAGACTATTTTCTGAGAAAATTGCAAGATAAACCTAGGGACACTATTTTCAGAGTGTAAAGCAAGATAAACCTAGGGGAACTATTTTCAGAGTATGGAATCAACCTAAGCAATCATATCAATGGCATATAGTAACTATATAAATTGCTTCTAGAAGCCAGGATCAAACCTTGAAATGCAAAGGCAGCAGCACTGACAATTACTGCACCATACAGATTTCATAGTTAATTTGATTTAAGACCATCATTAGCTAATGCTTACAAAATATTAAAGGTAACAGGCTAGTAGCACACCCATACATGCTAGATTGTTAATCTGCTTCCACAATTTAATCAGAATATTTAATATTATTAGCTTATAGAGCTGACACTTATAAAGAAACTTTTTATAGGTTTGTCTTGGCATATAACTGCGCTTGTGTGTGTGCATTGCTTGAGTGTGCATGTGTACGTGTTCACATGTGTGTGTTTGTGAACATGGGTGCATTTGGTTCTGCATATGTTTATATTAGTGGAGGGTATGCTCTACATCTTCAGCTATGCTATAAATACGCTTTCAAAATGCATTTATATTTTCTGGACAAAAAGAGGGCATGAGATAAAAAAATGCTCTTGAAACAAATTAGACTAATCAAAGAAAGTACTACTGTCCACTGTTTGTTTGTTTGTTTTTAACTTGCTGTGCTATAAACATGTTTTAATCTGTAAGAAAATTAGCTGTAAAGTATTCATCTTTGTGTTTTGCGTTGCTAACATTTGTAATGTGTACAAATAGTTTAAAGATTCAAAGAAACTTTATTGTCATTTAGGACCACACGAGTGCAGCCTAAATGAAATTACAAATGTCAGCTCATGAGAGAAATGCAGTGCAAATAATATAGACATAGTGATATCAGAGAATAACATAAGAAATAAAATAACATGTATGACATACAAGAGGTAGTTCACATTACATAAACATATTCGATACCCATTATCCAATAATAAATAATAAATAAAAAATAAATATCCACCACCAAACCCCTTCACCGTTAAGATAGAGAATACAGACTAGTGAATAGCAGCTGTTTAGTTACTGTATTGCACTTGTTAACCTTAGATTTGACTCAGTATAGTCATCATACTGTGTGATAGTAATACTGGCAGTAATTGCTCAGAGCAGCAGGATTAAATAAAAAAAGAGGCTTCAATGTATCAGGTATGGTTGGTGTCCGAGTTAATAAGCCTCAGAGCTGTTGGATACAAACTGTTCCTGAATCTGGTAGTCTTACAGCAGAAGCTGTGGTACGTCCTTACAGATGCAAGCTGTGAGAACCAGTTGTGGCCCAAATGGGTCAAATCAGCAAGTATTTTATATGTTCTCTTTCTTGCTCTTGTAAAGAAAAGCTTCTGAGTAGAAGGGAGATTTGTACCCAAGATTTTCTCAGCCACCCTCACCACCCTCTGTAATTTATTCTTTTCAGCACCTGTGCAGTTGCTGAACCATGCTACGGAGTTGCTAGTGAGGATGCTCTTGATAGCTCCCCTGCAAAAAATTGCAAGAGCAGACAGTGGGAGCCTGGCCTTTTGAACTTCCTCAGGAGGTGAAGCCTCTGTTGACTATATGGTTGGAATTAACAGTCCAGGAGAGGACATCTGAGATATAATAATAATAATAATAATAATAATAATAATAATAATAATATGTGAAAATGCTACAGTGTGCAGTGTGCAGAAGACTGTATATATAAAAGCATAGCAGAGGAGTATATGGATCTGATGCTAAACATAAGCACAATGTTTCTGAAGTCTTTAGTGTTAACACTCATAAATGCCTGACACCTATCTATCTTCATTTCATATATGCAGGCATAGCCCATTCTTTATAATTATTTCTGTCATATACTTATCTGAACCATAAACATACTAATCTTTCCAAACAAAACAACATATCGTCATGTAAGCTTTGTGTCACCTTAGTGTTTTTGACCTGTTTTCTTTTTTTAAGATGCTGTGTTATCTGCTAGTTGTCAACTGCTGTCTAAATAACATTGGATAAATCCAATAAACTGTAACCTTTAAAAAATACATTTTGCTGTTAATTCTACAAAGCACAAAATACTGAGCCAAATCCTTTGAATTTTTGCCAGTTTAAATCTTAAATGAAAAGCTATCAGTGTTTAAGTTTCTCTCAAAGTACATCAGTTTTTTATTGAAATGCCTAAAGCAGTTAAGGCAAAAACTATTTCGATCAAAGCAAATCTTTTGCCTTAAAACGCAGTCTGTTGTTTTATTTTGTTATAACTTGAATGCAGCTGTGTATTCATATACAGGTAAAAGGATATATTGCCTTTTTTCAAGGTAATAAGAGGCTTAAAAGTTGTGTTTAAATAGCTAACTCAAGACAGCCTCATGTTTAAGCAGTGTGTTTAAGAAATACTTTGATTTCACAGAAGGTTGTGCTTGCCATCTAGTGTTAAAATTAAGAATACCTGTCAGAAAAGTCTAACTATTAATAGAACTTGGTTAAAAATAAGCACCCCATAAATTTGGCAGAAATGCTTTCTTTATGTAGTGATGTGCAAGATCTTACAGTGTGCATGAAGCAAAAAAGCTGGCATACAAATCATGTTTATTAAATAAAGGTGGTCATTAGTACAGCACAACAATATGCATTATTTCTCAAAAGTCTCATGTTTTCAGGCACTTCTCATATTCCAGTCTTCATTGCCAAAGTGACATTATAAAGCATAAATTCATAATTGCCAGCAGTGGACTGTAGTACACAACCAGTATAAACATTACTACACTTTTCCAACATGTTTTTTTTTGCTTCTCTTTTATTTACATTACAGATCCACATTATCTGTGCGCCAGATAACATGGCACAAACACAATCTCACCATCTATACAAACAAGCCTCAGCTTTTTGATGTTGTCCTTTCTGTATTTTCCCATTATCATCTGGTCAAGGTATTACACCATATCACCATTTCCATCAACCCCTGTTCACCTCCAAGGTAGGCCTCAAAACCTCCGCATCCTGAAAGATGTCCCTACCACTGCTCTCTATGTTGTCTTATTTGCTCCTGTCCATCTGCCTTGCCTCCACTGAGATACGTCATCTATTTCCCAGTTTCTATCTGCATGGCGTTTCTCCTTCATTTTCCTGACACTTCCTCATCATTTCTGTAAAACTGTACCATATGAGCAGACCTCTCAATGTCTTAGCTCAAGAAGTCTGAACAAAGCCTAAAATAATGGAGGGACAACTGCCCAAAAATAGCGACAGATTTTTAATATTGTTCTTATAATTTTAGAAAGTTGATAGAATAACAGCATTTATGTGTTATGATGATTTAGTGACTTCAATTCTCAGTGATTTGCCAGAAAACTATACATTTTATGAGGAACAGAACAAAAATAAGAGACAAAAATATGAATATTTTGTGAAACTCTGCACAGTTGACAAGGTATACATTTGAGTTTTTTTCTCTTTTACCATTTCTCTCAACTTCTGTTTTAATCCATTCTTATATGTATCTTAACAATCTTAACTCCACTACTTAGCCTTACACCTTCCTCCTCACCAAGCATCACAAACTATTAACTTAGTATTTCCAAGTTCCCATATAAATCATCACATGCCTCTCCTCAATAAATGACTCTCTAATCCCCCCCACTTACACCCACCTACCAGTTGTGGAAATGTCAGGCTGACAGACTCTGAGCTTCATCACTAAGGACTGTTTTCTTCCTCCCAACTACATCAGAATAAGTTGACATACCATCCATGTTGAAGGTGCATCAGCTGATTCAATATAGGACCAAACCATTAAATTGTCTTAGGTCAATGCAAATCTGCTCCATCCCTAATAATAATAATAATAATAACAATAACAATAATAATTAAACAGCTTTTTACCAGTCCCATCATTCTGTTCCCAGTGTTCCAGAGCTGATGCGGCTCCTGTCTGTCAGCTCTCACACTTATAACTATGTATATTGACCTCACTCATACTTTCTTCCAATCCCAGATCCATCTCACATCTACCAGCCCTTTCCCTACATCCAGAACATCAGCATCACTCACACTGTTTCCCCAATACTCTACACCATCTATTTATTGTTCTATATACCCACTTTCCCATTGTGTTCTATAACAATCCACTGAGCTGATATTCTACCCTTTATGTGTTTATTCATTCATTTATTTAGTTAGTCATTCATTCATTCATTCATTCATTCATTCATTCATTCATTCATTCAGTCATTCATTCATTCAATTTCCATTTGTTAACCAGTTGAGTGAACTGGTCAGATCACACTTTTTATTCATGACTGAAGGTCATAATAAAATTTTTTTACCTCTCAGAAAACAAACCTGTTTTCCTTTGTTCCCTTTCCAATTAGCTTACTGATTCACAGTAATTGACTATTTTTTGTCTGCATCAAAAAAGTTGACATACTTGCATTTTGTGTGTGTGTGTGTGTGTGTGTGTGTGTGTGTGTGTGTGTGTGTGTGTGTGTAATAATATCAAGAAAAGAAAACTATTTCTGCTCCTGATATTAACACTAAAAATTCACATAACACTAGCCTCAAATTCATTTGAATAATAGTAGTCTCATGGGGAGGTTTTTATGAAGATATGGTGTAGGGGACCACTACCTTAGTAATAGTTGTTAACCCTACCCTACTGGGTGCCCCTTTCCATAACCATAATCTTACACCTTACCCTCACCGTACCTTCATAAACACCTTCCTGTAACAATGCACTACATAAGGCACATTCTGACATACATTCACAAACACACACAATCAACACTATATCTTTCCACTAACCTAACCCTGACCCTAACTCTAAAATATAAAAACTTGCACGCAGACATACAACACCTACCCTTTACTCATTCCCGACTCCTTCCCTAACTCAGATACACATGCACAAACACCCTCACACCTCCAACTCCACTTACCTGTCTCAACATTACATACCATCAATATTTCCACTGCTTATCTATCTGTAGTGTCGATGTTAAACTACACCCCATGTTTGTCAAAGAAACAGCATTAAAAGAAACAAAATATATATGTGTGCGTGTGTGTGTGTGTGTGTGTGTGTGTGTGTGTATATATAAATATATATATATATAGATATATATATATATATGTATATATAAAAATGTCGAGTGTTCTAATATCGAACCTTACCAATCAAAAATACTAAACATCGAACATTCAGAACAGCAAATTTTTTTCCTAGGGAAACAATGTGCTGTTCCAAAACACATACACACAACACAAGCACACCAAACAAACAGCAATCCACACACATACACCTAAACTCTTACACCTAACCCTACACTAAACTATACACACACCACTAACTATCCACTTACTTTAACCCAAACCCTAACCCTAAGGTCCGTCATTCTCGCACACTCACCTCACCCATGCACTAACCCTAACTCACTTACTCCGCCATAACCCTCACGTCCACACAATCACACACTTACCTGACCCGTGCCCTAACCCTAACTCACCTAACCCGCCCTAACCCTCACGTCCAAACAATCACACACATACCTAACCCGTGCCCAAACCTTAACTCACCTAACCCACCCTAACCCTCATGTCCACACAATCGCACACATACCAAACCCGCACCTTAACCCTAACTAACCTAACCCGCACTCAGTCGCACACTTACCTGAACCTGATGCATAACTTTCCACCAGAGCGCTGAAAATACTGAAGCAACAGAAACGGACAACCGAATTCTTTCCATGGGAAAAAATTAGTTTTTCTGTTTCTTCGATATTTTCAGTGTTCGCTGAAAACGGGTCAATATTAGAACACTCGACATTTTAAATGTTTGGTGTTCTAATATAGACCCATAAAAATATATATATATATATATATATATATATATATATATATATATATATATGTGTGTGTGTATATATATATATTATAATATATATAATATATATATATATATATATATATATATATATATATATATATATATATATTTATACAAAATGTTACTTTTCCCTTGTTACTTACTATTAGCAAGGCAAATGCAGATGGTGCTGATGATGGATGTTTTTAGGTCCAAGGCAAGATACAAAATGCAGTCTTTCACTGAGAGAGTTCTTAAATTAATAATCAACAACTGTGGTGGTGGTGCTGCGGTAGTGTTGTCGCCTCACAGTAAGACGTTGTCCTGTTCGATTCTCAGCTAGAGTGTCTTCTGTGTGGAGACATGCGTGTATGTGTTAACCTTCGTTGAAGGTTGTGCATCAGGGCCAGCAACTCGGCACATAAAAATCTACTGCCAATCATTAGCGGACCGGAGTTCCGCTGTGGCAACCCCTAACTGGGAAAAGCGGAAAGACACAACAACAACAACAACTGCTGGGTTAAATCAGATGACATCACTCGTTTTCACCTGACTTCAGTTCCCATGCTAAACAGATACTTAGAATTTAATACTTCTGTGTCAAAAATACATATCTCTCAGAAGTGTGCAGCTGCTAGGAAGTCATAGAGCAATAAAAACACTTTACATTTGAAACCTAGTAATTATTTCTGTTTTACGACAATAGGAAAACCTCTAGCTCTAGACATTGTGTCTGCTTGCTGCACTGAAACTGAGATAAAACAATCGTAAAACACTTTACATTTCAACTTATTTTCTTGAAGTTTTGCAAGTTAACTCTGCATGTTCCAGCTTCTACTATTAAAACATACTTTTGCACAGGTATATAGTTTATTTCTGTTCTTTTCCAGTAGGGTACACTGTGGTTACATTCTTGAAGCTCAGTACACAACATACAGTTCAACACACACTTCTGCATCAGTAGTTTAATATCCACATAACATATAGTTCTCTTACATTTGTAAGACTAGCATATGAATCATATTAATATTCACAAATGACATATGATTATTTACAAAATTCTAGATAGCTGGACTGGCAGTATTTCCCTGGTGTCACATTTCTCCCCTCCCTGAAAACTCAAGCTAGTTTTTCAAGTGACCCTTGAGAAATGCTTGAGAGGGTTGATCCTATCTGGGAATACCTTACCCCATTCCTTGTCTTGAGATTCCAGCTCCCTTGGCATTGCTGACCCCAGTACAATGCTGCACTGTCCCATCATATGCCTGCAACTCTAGGCTCCGCCATAGTCACTGGGATTTTCCTGGCTGGCTCCCTGTAGCCATAGATCCCCATCACACTCCTCCTGCCTTGTACTGCAAATATTTAGCACAAGGTCCTTCCTGTCATGGTAAGATTTCATCATGTTAACATGGTACAAGTTGTAACCCTGCCTCCTGCCTAGCAGTTCTACCATGTAGTTAACATCACTGACCTTCCTTACACCTTGTAGGGTCCTTCCAAGGCTGCCTGCAGCTTGTTGTGTCTGACAGGAATGAGAAACATTACCTGCTGCCCTACAGCATACTTTCTAGCTCGAGCATGCCTGTCATACCAGACATTTTTCTGCTGTTGGGCTTCTTCCAGTTTCTCCTGGGCCAAGCCCATGAGTTCCCTGAGCCTTGTCCTGAGGTTTAGGACATATGCCACAACAGACTCCTTGTGGAATTCACACTTACACTCCCACTCATCCCAAATCAAATCTACAGTTCCCCTCACTCTACGCCCATAGAACAACTCAAAGGGTGAAAAACCTGTGGATTCCTGGGGCACCTATCTGTAAGCAAACAACAGATGGGACAGGTATTTGTCCCAGTCCCTCCTAAACTGGCCTGCAAATGCCTGTAGCATCATCTTGAGTGTAGAGCTTAACCTTTCAACAAGACCATTAATCTAGGGATAGTAAGGGGTGGTCTTTAGGTGCTTCATCCCACAGTACATCCACAGATAAGCCAGAAGGTCTGACATGAAACTGACACCTCTGTCAGTCAGTATTTCTTTTAGAAAACCTACCCTGCTGAAAATTTCTAACAAAGCATTTGCCATCTTTTCTGCATCAATGGAGGACAGAGCCACTGCCCAAGGTCATCTGGTAGCATATTCTACTACCACTAGGATTTACTTTTTCCCTGTGGAACCTAGGGTACTCAGAGGCCCCACAATAACCATAGCTACCCTCTTAAATGGCTCCTCAATCATAGGCAAAGGCATCAAAGGAGATATCACCTTGTCTCCTGCCTTGCCTACCTTTTGGCATTGCTCACAGGGCCTGCAGTACCCTGCTACATCTCTGGAAATCCCAGGCCAATAAAAGTTCTGCATAATATATCTCTTTGTATGTTTATGCCCATATGACAAGCAAAGGGAATATCATGGGCTATGGCTACAGTTGCCAGATGGTAGGCTCTGGGCTCTACCGACTGCTGTATTCTCTCACCCTCTAGCCCTCCCTCAGGGATCCACTCTCTATACAGTAACCCTTTGTCCCAGTATACAGATTCCTCCTTCCATTGTGAAACAGTTGCCTCACTAGCTACCTCCCTGCGTCCTTGTAATGTAGTATCTGAGCCTGTCTCAACTCTCTCTTAGTAACCCTTCCCAGCTTCCCTTCCACAGAAAGTGGTGCCTCACTGACAGCCTGGGTACTACTACTCACCTCTGCCCTTGCAGTCACTCTGTCCAAGGGAACAGCAGTACCCACAGGCAGCTGTGGCTCACCTTCAGTCTCACTGCTACAGGGTAGCTCCCTCTGTGAAGTAACCACCTCACTAGTCCTGGCTTCATGTATGTGGTCTGTCTGGGTCTCCCCCAGGCTACTAGACCAACATGCTTGTCTCCAAGCCTGACTGCATGTAACTCCATGCTCACATGGTACTGCATTATCAAGTCATTCCCTGTTAGGACATCTGCAGAGATATCCTCAAACACACCTACTTGTTGGTTTCCTTTTCCACCCTCCCAGTCAAGGTAAACCCTAGCCAAAGGTATTTCGAATTGGGTCTATCCTAAAGCTCTGATTGGAGTAGACTACCCAAGCAAGTAGTGTTCCTCTGTAACCACTGCAGGCTTCACAATGGTCAGGTCAGAGGCTGTGTCTCTCTTAGCCATGGCCTCTTTCCCATTCATTAAGATAGGATATAATCTCTTGTTGTAGTTTGGTACCCTTCTTGTCTTGGGACAACTTACTGCTGGCATTTTGTCACTCCCACTTACTGGCTCTCCCACCTTTTGTTCCCCAACTTGCCTCCGTGGACATTTATATGCTACATGGCCTCACTGGTTGCATTTAAAACAATTAACCCTTGGTCTTAGATGTGTACCTGGACTAGTGGCTTCTGCTGCTACTGGTGGACTCTGTTGGGACAATCTGGGCTGCCCACCATGGGTTCCCTTAGACCCATGAGCAGCACTAAGTGTCCCTTTTTCTGTGCAGTGATGCTCTGCTTGCTAGGTCTTCCTTCTTCCCTAACTCATCTACAGTAGTGCATTGTCTATCAGCTAACCAGATTATCATATCTTCAGGTAGAATGCTAAGGGATTGTTCCCTCAGCAAAAGGTCTGCCAGATATTTAAAAGTGGGGACCTGACATACACTCACCCAACTATGAAAATAAGTGCTTAGTTCAGCAACATATTCACACACACTTTCATCTGCCTTGCGTCTATGCTCACAAAACTTTTCCCTATAAGCTTCAGGTGTTAACTTAAAATATTCTATCAAACAGTTCTTTACAACATTATAATTTAAACAATCAGTATCAGACAGTTTAGAAACTAAACTACATTTACAGCTTTAATATGGAGTAAGGGGGTCAGGAACTACACCCAGACCCCTTGGTCAACATTATGCTGTTTAAATGCCCTCTCAAATATATGAATGACACTATCAAAATTATCCCCTTCTGAAAATTGTGGAAGAAATTTACTGACCATTATTGCTTCTGGGGTTTGGTTGCTCCCTTTCCCATTACATCCATGACTCTGGCGAAGAGTCAGCATCTCCTTTTCATGTTACCTCTGCCTCTAATTCTCCTCAGCCTGCAGATGTTGCATTTTCTCTTTTTCCTCAGCCTCCAGATGTCTCAGTCTCTCTGCTGCTTCTATTTCCAAATGCTAGGCCCCCAACTCAAGTCTCTTTAGCTCCAGATGGATTTTTAAGTACTCTGTGGAAAGGTTGAGATGTCCATTTTCTGAGAGTTATACATCTCCATGGCCAGTCTGATTGTCCTCCTGGTTGCTATTCTGTCATGCAGCTGTTACTAAAGCTGCAAGCATGTCTGCTTTAGTTAGGTTGGCATGCACCAGTCCTTTAGCCTGGCACATCTCAGCCAACTAGCTCCTTGTCAGCTTGCCATACTCCTCTGCTGGCATGCTTGCTTTCTCTCCCTGACTAAGGAAGCTAACAAAAAAATAATAAATCAATTGTGATATGAACTCTGAATGTTTAATGAATTGCTGACTGAGAGTATAAACACCTTCACTGACCACAATTGATGCCCCTGCACTGGCCCAGTAATCAAGGAGCCTCAATCTTCAATACTGGCAACAGTGAGGGAAGTACACAATGGGAGGATGACAAGTACACACACAGTAACGTACAATTTCCCTTAAGAGCACACAGAGATCACAGTCAGTCTGGGGCTGGTTTCTGCCTCTTTCTCAGAATCCCCAATAAGACTCCTCACTGGCACAGCTATAGGGTTAAGATCTCAGCCAAGTGGTCAAGTCAAAACCTCCAGCACCCTCTCTGTTTAACCAGTGTTTCATGTCCAAGTAGCTGACAAACACACACACACACACACACACACACACACACACACACACACACACACACACACACACACACACGCACTTTGAGATTTGATTTATATACAAACACACAGACATTCCTGGGGAAAGCTGGCACAGGTTTACTAGCTATGCCCCCTTCTGCCCAGACTATAAGGTAGTTATCACTGCCACTGAACACTACTTAGCTACTCTAAGGCCCTTACAAAGGGTGCCCAATCTTACTGTGTAATGTTACTATTATCCAAATGAAATGGTAAGTGTGACCAAGAGCAAGGCTATTGGAGTGGCCTATACAGTGTCACCAAATACATATGTGAGTACTCTAAGAACTTTAATATCTCTAAACAAACCAGCCACAATTAAAATGTTTAAATATATTTAATAATAAATAAAAAAAGAACAAGACAATACTCAAACAACACAGTAACTACAGAGTTCAAAATCACAGGAAATATTTTAAAACAATATTGCAGGACAGTTTCAAATAAACACAGAAAACATCTAAACTAATCTTTACTATATTCATATCTATGTCTAAAAGATATTACTTTTCACTAGTTACTTACTATTAGCAAGGCAAGTGCAGATGGTGCTGATGATGAATGCTACTAGGTCCAAGACAAGATGCAAAATGCACAGTCTTTCTCTGAGAGAGTTCTTAAATTAATAATCAACATTACTGCTGTATTAAATCAGATGACATCACTCATTGACACCTGACTTCAGTTCCCAGGCTAAATAGATACTGAGAATTTAACACCTCTGTGTCAAAAATACATATCTCTAAGAAGTGTGCAGCTGCTAGGAAGTCATAGAGCAATCAAAACACTACATTTGAAACATAGTAATTATTTCTGTTTTAAGACAATAGGAAAACCTTTAGCTCTAGACATTGTGTCTGCTTGCTGCACTGAAACTGAGAAAACACAATCTTAAAACACTATAATTTTCAACTTATTTTCTTGAGGTTTTGCAAGTTAACTCTGTATGTTCCAGCTTCTACTATTAAAACATACATTTGCACAGGTATATAGTTTATATATGTATCTGTTCTTTTCCAGTAAGATACACTGTGGTTACATTCTTGAAACTCAGTACATAATATACAGTTCAACACAGTAGTTTAATATCCACATAACATACAGTTCTCTTACATTTGTAAGACAAGCACATGAATCATATTAATATTCACAAATGACATATGATTATTTACAAAATTCCAGATAGCTGGACTGGCAGTATTTCCCTGGTGTCACAGCATTATTGTATCCTTTGGGAAATCATCTACCCCAGAGAACTACCACATTGACAGTACACCCCTAAGAGCTGACCAATTTGTTCCAGATTTGGGAATTTATGTGAACAGTGTCTTAACTTTTGATCAATGTGTGACTGTTGTCGTAAGAAAGTCCTTCTTTATTGCACAGCTTATAAACAAAGGGATGGTGTCCAGATCTAGGAAAGTCATTGTCCTCCTTTAGTCAGCCTTCATTAGACCAATCACTGAATGATAACAGGCATCATTGACACATGCAACAACTGGAATGCCATCATAGACACTTTACTAAAAAGGATACAAGATGTAAACAACATGTCCTGCATGAACTGAGTCAAAGCCCTGACATTATACTTGGTTTCCTACAGACTGCTAAGAGACGTCCTGCATCTGGCATAAAAGACACATCCTCTGACTCATTACTGATTGATTTACTCCTTATCAGCAATTCAAATGGCATTGAAAATACTTGGTCTAGGGATCTAAACTTCTTCTTCAACATCAGCAGAATGGTTTCGAGGGACAGGTATATCTCGCAGAGGATAGCACTGCAGTGTAACAGAGTCCCCATCCAGATACAACAAGGTTCATCCTTGTCCATATTCAAGCACAATGTAGATCTATGGATGGGAAACAAAATAATTAAACCCATGACTGTCTTTGAACAGAGGCAGCTCTTAAATGCTTTAGTCCATGTATGGGTCTCCTCAAATTATCCAGGATATGATCCTAGTTATTCTCATTAGGGGTAATGAACCTATGACCCTATTATATTTTTTGAGACTACTACTATGAACCTATGAACAGCTAATATTTTTTGGACTGCTACTATGAACCTATGGACCTATAATAGTTTTTGTGACTACTACTATGAACCTGTAATAGTTTTTGAGAGTACTACTTGAGCATGACATGCAAAATGCCATCTTAGAGCTTCAAAAGGACTATGTGCAGAACTTAAAATAGTCCCATTTTGCTTTTCATTTTAGTTTGATGATGGAAAAAATTGCTTCAAATTGGAGATTCTGCAAATTTGGGATAGGGGTTCCAGGCATTCTGAAGATGTTTCTTAAGCATCACTATGCGAATGTCAGGCTAGATAATCTGATAGAAGGAATGATATGTGGTTAATGCTTTGATGCTTTGGAACGTAGAATGAAACAAAATTGCTGTTAGCTATATTTGATGCAATGTAGAGTTGAGAAAATTGCAAGCATAGAATAAACAGTAAAGAGACAGCAGCCTATATCTATAGCAAGCTTCTGCTATTTAAATATACATGTTAATCTGGTATATGTGACTGCTAGGGAATGCCAAAGGGCAAACAAGTAACTGCTGTCACATGCTAATATTGCATCACTGTGAAAGCTATATATCATTTTAATAAGTTATTTAAAAGTTTCATTACTGGTACCAGGGAAGGGAAGTATACAAACAGGATGGAGGTGAGCTTACCCAACAATCTTTCTTAGCCAGCAGGTTGCATGACTTCTCAAGAAGCAAGTTAATGACCTGATGTACTTTTCCTTCCTCCACCCTAACTGTATTGCTGTACTTGCTGCTGTCAGTGTTAAATAGTGACATGATAGCCCTTAATGGCATATCAATGCTGGATAGGGATACATTCATGCTAGTCAAGCCATGCAAAATTTTACCTTTTCTTCAGTGAATTTTAGCCTTTTTCTTCTTCCAACGTATTCACCAAAATAGTTTGTAGGCATAGGTTCATAGGTTCATAGGTTTATACTAGGCTATCTGCCCTAAGGCATTTATAAGCCTAGCCCAGAGTTTTTGTGGCTTACACCACCCCTTATGTTAAAAAATACTGTGCCCATTAGTTTGTTGTGCCTCTGTCCAGCAGTGACACAGAGATGATTCCCGAGGCAAACCTACGATCTCCCATCCACCGGTCAAGATTTCTCTTGAACAGAGCCAGTGAGGTGCTCTGCCTCACATGGACCGGGATTTTATTCCACAACATAGGGAGTCTCTGGGTGACAAATCTATCCCTCCAGCATGTCCTATTTATATCCGTGCTAAGGTTTAAGTCATTTGCTCTAGTGGATCTGGTAGATTTGGATTTTTTGAGGTGGAGCATGTCCATTAATTCCGGGTTGGACATGGCCTTGTATGTCAGGCACAGGTCACCTCTGAGCAGACGGTATGCGACTGAATAGAGCTGGAGTTTCTTCAGTCTGGCAGCATATGACAGATTTTGGAGTCCCTTTATTCTTTTGGTGAGGAACTTTTGGGGTCTCTCCAATTCTGCAGGTGTCGGGTGAGATACATCCCGAATGGGGCATTGTACTCGATCATTGGTCTGATAAGTGAAGAGTACAGGGGAAAAATGACCTCACTTGATCTGGATGTGAATCCCTTCATGATCAGGTAGGCAATGTAGAAGGTTTTTCTAACCACTTTAGCAATGTGAGTGTCAAAAGAAAGGCCACTGTCAACCTGGGTCCCCAGGTCCCTGATAACCTCTTCTGTGCTTAGTGGATTGCCACCTATATGGTAGCTTGGGGTTACCTTGTTTTTCCCGAAGGGTATGACTATACATTTTTTGGCATTTAACTTCAGGCCATGGCTCTGGCACCAGCTATCAGTTTCCGTGAGACCCTCTGAAGGATATCTGTGTCCGATGTACTTTCCACTATGGCTCCCAGTTTGCAGTCATCTGCAAACTTTGTCAGCCATAGTCCTCCTATGTTAGCCTGTACTTCTGAGAAGTAGATGCCGGACCACAGGGGCCAAGGACTGAGCCCTGTGGGACACCACTTGTGACCGGCTTGGAGTCTGACATGGCGCCAGCTACTCTAACCCTGTGGGTTCTGTCCTTTAGCCAGTTTGCAACCCATCTTGTGACATATGGGTTTACATTTAAGCTGGTAAATTTCTCTATAATACCCGAGTGGGGTATTGTGTCGAAAGCTTTTGCAAGGTCAAGGTAGGCTGTATGGACTGCCTTTCCCTCATCAATGGCCTTGGTGACTGTTTCGAAGAAGTCAACCAAGTTCAAAAGGCATGATCTGCCCTTGACAAAGCCAAACTGGGTCGGGTCCAATGTCTGCAAGTCCCCTATGTCTTTGTTTATGAGTTCCATTATGATCCTCTCCATAGCTTTGCAGACCAGGCTTGTTAAGCTTATGGGGCGGTAATTAACAGGGTCCATAGAGGCACCGCCTTTGTGGAGTGGGACCACAGTTGCCGTACTCCACTCCTTGGGCATATATCCTGTGGTAAGGCTAAGATTAAACAGCTGCCTTATGTGCGGGTTTAGTTCCTCATTGAGTTCGTGTAGCACACAGCCGGGGACACCATCTGGTCCCATTGATGCTGTGTTTTTAGCTTTAGAGAGAGCAGCTTTCACCTGCGCATTGGAGATGTCTGGGAGGCTGCACTCCGCTGGGATAGTTATCTCTCCTTTTGGGGGGGAGAGGGGGGTGAGGTTTGCACAGAACCTGTCTGCCAGTATGTTGGCAATGTCTGTGGGTTCAGTGATTTTTGTATCATTTTGGACTAATTCTGAGCATATCTGGGAGTTTCCACCCAGGTTTCTAACATAGCTGAAGAAGGCCTTATGATTGTCTTTTGAATCTATGGCAATTTTTCTCTCAAAGTTGGCCTTGGATGATTTTATGAGTGCTCGTATTTTTTTACTAATAATGATCAAAGGTGTCTTCTCTTTTATGGATTTTGCTCTATCATGTAACAGCTTTCTCCTCTTATTGTAAAGTTTGTTTATGGCTGGGGTCCACGAGACTGGACGCTTGCCCTTGGTGGAAAGAGTCTTGGTTTTATTAGGGATTGCCTGATCCATGCAGTCCTGGAGGTGTTCGTAGAAGACATTTGTAAGGGCTTCCGCAGCTTGGGTTGTGGTTTCCACTGGCTCGGGGGCCTTGAAGGATACCACACCAGTCTTAAGAAGTGTGAAGTTGGCTTTTGAGAAGTTCTTCACTGTGGTCTTTTTTGTTTGGGGTGGGGGCGGGATGTGGATATCCAGTGAGATTAGTTTATGATCTGATCTCACCAATGAGGGATATACTTCCGGTGTGGAGCATTTTGTCCCCATGTTTGTGATGATGAGATCTAGTATATTTTCTCCTCTTGTGGGAACGGTGACTAGTTGTTCCATGGCATTTGAATTTATGAACTCCAGGAACCTTTGGGCTAGAAAGTTTGGGCTTGAGTAATGTTCCCAGTCTATATTCGGGTAGTTGAAGTCACCCAATATAATGATGTTTGGAGATACATTTATATCCTCCAGTGTCTTCAGGAAGGCTGTGTGGGGTTCCTGAGTTTGAGAGGGTGGCCTGTAGCATGCTACAAATTGTAGAGCAGTTTTGCCTATGGTTAATTGCACCTGGATGGTTTCCGATGCTTCGTGCGTTGCCACCAACCTGGAGGTGTGGGTATCCTTGATGAATATGGATACACCCCCCTCCTTTTGTGGTGTGGTCCGGGTTTTGGGGCCGGAACGCATGATATGAGGTAAAACCTGATAGTGCCGGGGTGCTCTCAGGAGCCTTGAACCAGGTTTCAGTCACAGCACAGACATCGATGTTCTCCATACTGAGAAGGGCCTCGAGTGCGTGCATTTTGAGATTTAGACTTCTGGCATTGAGCAGCATTACCCTTAGTTTCTTCCCATTTTTGTTTTCTAGGGTGGTAGGTTTAGAATTTGAGCCTTGCCTAAAAAGGCACTATGGGGGTGGCAAGAGCCTTAGCCAATATCCGGAATCCCAGGGGTGACAGGTGCAAGCCGTCCCTTGTGAAGCAGCATGGCTTGTGAAGCATGTCATCCCAGGCAGACAGACACTGGCTCCCCTTTGAATGACACCAGAAATTAAGTCAATTGTTAAAGCTGATCATCTTGTCTCTATGTTGTGGCATCATTCTTGGTGAAGGAAGGATGCTGCTCAGGGTCAGGGTCATACCTGCCTGGGCTACATAATCAAAGAGCTCCTCTATGTCTCTTTTCATGTAGTCCAGGGAGGTACGTCTCAGGTCGTTCACACCAGCATGGACAATGACTGTGTCATATTTGTACATGCTGTGGTGTGACCAGAGTGCTTGTGTTATGTGGCGGATTCTAGCGCCCGATAGGCAGCTTACTGTGACCCTCTCCTTGTTCAGCCTGGTGAGTGGGACGCCAGTGTGTCTGACTATGGAGTCACTTATAACAAGTATGTTTGGTGTTGTATTTGGCCTTAAGGGCTGTGACTGCTTTGCACACTGATTTTGTGGTTTATGTGTTGCCTGTGGTGTGTCATGAGGTGGCAGTTGCTTGGGTGTCTGCTTTGGAGGCCTCTACTGTTTAGGTAAATTTTTGCTCAGAGCCTAAGAGTATGTCTTTGTGTGTTTATGTGTTTGAGTCATTGTTGTGATAGCTTTATGTGAGACTGGTTTTGTGGTGTGTGTAGTTGCCTTCTCCTCCTGTCTGGTCTTGCCAGTCCTGAGTTGAGAGAGCTCAGCCTCTAGTTTGGCTAAATAGCTGCATCTCTCGCAAGTATTTGTGTTATGTGGGAGGAGGAAAGGGTTATCTGTGTACATGAGGCAATTATAACATTGCCTCAATATTCCCAGATTCACCAACTGGACAGGAGAGGACGCCAGCATTTGGCCCTTCGACATGCTAGAGAAATTAAGAAGTTTGGGGTGTAACTGAATGAGAGAGGACTTAGTAAGGAAGTGGGTACTCCTGGGGGGCGGGGTTTCGCTAGTGAGGGACTTTGTATAATACAGAAGTGCTAAGCCTGAAAAGAAGATGCTTTTAAGACAAGTGCTGAGCTTTTTTTTTTTTTTTTGGAGAAAAAAAAAAGCTTTTTAGTTAAGGGATATACTGTTTAGATTACTAGTAGAGCAGTTCTAAGGGAAAAAATGAAGAACAGACTTTATGGAGCCAGAAAAAGTTTAACCTTGTTTAACCGGCGCTGCCCGATGCTGCTCTAGTGGCAACTCCGCGCTAAATCACGCTAAAGCGTGCTTGATAGCTGGGGCTGGAAAGAGCCAGGAATTGACCCAATACGGCCAATAAAACTACAGTTTCAAGTCAGTAACCACTCCCACGGGGGGCAGGGGAGCTGCTTAATGTTTATCACTGCCACTGATCAACAGAGAGACTTTCCTTTAGCCCAAGCAAAAATGGCCTCACAGAAACTTACAAACAGTTCAGGAACAGCAAGCCTGTAACTGAACTTTTTTAAATCTCAGAAAAGTGGGAAAAAAGCAGGATTTTTTTGTTTTTTTCAGAGATAGCAGAGGTTCACAAGTAATATCAAGTTATAACAGTGCAGTAAATGACCCCACACAAGAGTGCTACGTCAAAGACAGAAAATATGCAAGTTTTGAGAATAAACAATTTTAAAATTAAGTGCAACAGGAAATTCAGTAAACAGCTTTTGGTTGTGCTCTAAATACAGCTACTAATGCAGAAATCAAGTTTAACAAGCCAGAAAATGCTCAAACTAGGCAACTATGCAGAAAAACTTAGCAAATAAACAGAGAAAAAATACTTAAAATCTCAAAAGTGGCTCTATTCTTCTCTCAGCATTTTCTCCTCTTGGTGGGTGCTTCACCAACAGCCAACACGCCTGAAAAGACCTATCTAGGCATGCATATAAAAGCCTTATGCACAATCATGTAATAGTGAAGGCTGCATGGCATGTGAGCAAGAAATATATATGGCTGTACATCTCCTTGTCCTACCACAAAAAGTAATGAATCCATGATAGGTCCCAAACCCCTTCTTCAAAATGGCTGTAGGTGACTTGGTCATATTGACTGATGTCATCAAATGGGGATGGGTAGTTACCGGTGATAAGTGGGTTATTAAGGTAGGATAAGTTGCTAATGGTGGGAGGTGGGTGTATGTGCCCCTATTGGCCAGTGTATGCCTGCTATAAATCCCAGCAGCCCTGGGCCAATAAGCTACTGGCCAGCCTGTGTCTAGTTGCCCAGCCTGGGTTACCTGGGATAGCTGTTGAACAAAAGTTGAACATAAAATCAACTTGCCAAACATGAACTAAAATTGCTACACTCAGTGTGTAGGTTCACTGACAGGATGGAGCTTGGAAGTGGATGTCATGATGGTACGCAGGAGGTTGGACATCCTATGTATCCAAAAGACAAGATGGAAGGGCTGTGCAGGAAAGCCACTTGGCTTGGTATCCAGAGTCTACTACTCAGGAGGAGGACAGGCTAGAAATGGTGTTTGAATTTTGTTAAGAGAGAGGCTTCAAAGGCATTAAGGACTGCCATCAGAATCAGTGACAGACTCATGGCAGTTAGACTCCAGTATAACGATAGAGCAGCAATCATAATCTCAGCCTATGCCCCACAGCAAGGTCGTGATAGTGAGAAAAGAGGACATTCATACAATAGTTACAGGACCTAGTAGATAAAACAGGACAATGTGAATTGGTATTGATAGTGAGTGACTTGAATGGACATATTGGGACAGACAAAACAGGATATGAGGACTGCCTGGGTCAACATGGGTAGGGCAGCAGGAATAAGAACAGGGAGGCCATTCTAGACTTCTGCCTGGCAAATGGCTTGATAATAGCCAACACATGGTTCAGAAAGAGTGACAGTCATAAGATCACATACAAAGTGGCTAACACGCAAGCCAGGTAGTCTTCCTGCTAGTAAGGAAAGTGTACTCAGGTAAAATCAATTATTGCAAAGTCATTCTCAGTGAAACATTCAGCCCATAGCATACACCACTGGTTGCCACAATAAGCTGTAAAAGTGGTCAGAGAAGGCTCTAAGGTCAACAGACACCAGGCTAAAGACCTGGAAGTTGATAGGAGAGAAAGGTCAAGGAATTACTAGCACCCCAAAAAGATGAGGAAATAAGAGGAGTTGAAGAAGAATGGCAGCACCTCAAAACAGCATGTATGAGGAATTCAGAACAGAGATGTGGCCGAGCCGGGTATGGAAATAAAGTACATAAGGAAAGCTGGTGGTGGAACTCTAAGGATTTATGATGATGCTCTGCTTTGTATAAGGTGCTTGTGCAGCCAAACGTGCCAAAATAGATATTTGTGATTCATAAAAGAACTGCAAATAAGTATAGTGAAGTATATAACTCAGTGCAAGGAATGTAGAGCACATCGTGCCTCTAATTTAAGCAAGGCAGAGTGAAATTTTAATGTGAATTTTGTTCTGCTATGAGGTCACAAAATCCCACCCCACCATGTAGATATAGAGCATCTGGGCAAGCTGCATGCTACAGTATTATTGTGTAAGGCAAACAGTGATAGCTTCAGGATAAGTAAAGCCTCAGTCTTTGTAAAGTACAGTACTTGAATTAGTACAATAGGACAACAGTAAAGAGTCGATGCTGGTTGAGAATGTGGGTATTTCTTTGTCTGCCCTTCCTATGGTCTTCCTACTTCTTTGTCTGTCATGCCTTTACCAGGTCTGCAAATGTGTGCACAGCAATGATGCAAG
Source organism: Protopterus annectens (assembly GCF_019279795.1). Lineage (NCBI taxonomy): Eukaryota > Metazoa > Chordata > Ceratodontiformes > Protopteridae > Protopterus > Protopterus annectens. Next base: position 670,220,251 of record NC_056744.1, read on the forward strand.
CCTCATGAAATTTAATGTAGCAGGTAATGAACAGCACAAGGAGATGACCATTAATCATTCAGTTTCGCTACAGTAGTACATGGGTTCAAAGGTTCATAATTAGTTTATGACAAAAAACATGCAAGGATCCTTAGCTATGAAAACCCATTAATACTGGTAGCATATCAGTTATCCTTAGTATGAAGAAGGCTATGTGTAATGTGTAAGTTATTCAGAATAGTAATTAAAGTGTTACACCATTCGGTTGGGAACTGGCCACCATGGTGGAAGGGAGGAATGAGGTTCCACATTAGACATAAATGGCATATCATTATACCTAAAGGAGGTCTAAGATGGGAAATATATTTGAATATGATCTTGTAATGTCAATTGTAGTGGCAAGATGGACTGGTTTTAAAACAGAGGAAGATATAGGATTCATTCACTGCCTATGACACACTATTCTGACGGGTGCCATTATCTGGTCTGACTGCCACAATCAGCTAGGAATCGTGAGATAAAACTACATTAGCATATGTGAGAAGAGTAATGATTTATTCCTTGTATAGTACCCAGAAAATACATTTGTTACGGCTCTTAGTGTACATGTTAAGACAATCTAAGCACAATTCAATTACATCAGTAATTTATCAGTAGCTGAATTTAAAAAGGATCCTTAATAAAAAAGTTAATTATACACTGCACATACTGTCTTTTGGCTCTATCTCATTCAGTTTTATGACCAAACCTAAACAGAAAAATTAAGAAAATTAATAGTGCAAAAGAATATAATTTTGTTTTTAAGGTTCCGTATAATGGTCCTATTCTGCTGTTGCGAGTAGCTCCCGTACTTGCTTGCAGTTCCCTATCACTGCATGTCCTGTATCTTTGTCATTTATAAAAGCCCAAACTAGGGTGCTGAATAAAGTATGGACATTTGTTGTGAAACATGTTTTGTTTAACACCATTGAGAAGAGAAATGAAAGGTAGTTATACGGATACATAAATTAAGTCATTGTTACTGATACTACTTACCCATCAGGATCACATAAAAATATTATATTATCATTAAAAAATTAAGTCACTGCTGGTCATAAAAAAAAAACAAAAAAACAGAAGTATTTTCCATAACAGCAATGGCAGAAAGCATGCATAGCAGTATGTGTTACATTACATTGTATACTGTGAAATGAGAAAAAAGGCAAGTAGTAAGATTCAGTGATGCTTGCAAAACAATGCACCAAACTTTGCACTGATGATATCTTAGATGAAATGATACATGCACAGATGAAAACCAGAGTAGCACATCATTCAAAAGTAGTTTAGACCACCATTTGGTGGAATGAAAGAAGCTTGTATTATGCTGTTCATTTCATTGGCATGTAGGGCACCTCTCAAAGGCACAAAATGGCACTGAGTGAATGGGGGGGGTGAGACTTTGAGTTGAGACTCTTAAATTTTTTGCATTTCAAAGGATAGTCCAACTGATCAGATAAAGAGAAATAACTAAAATGTTGTGGGGGCAATCTTCTGAAATTCTGGAGAACACAGTGGTATACAACAGACCCAGCTGCACACCATGCTTTGACATTGTAAAGGCGATGCTCAAAGTTGGGGACCTGTGACATAATAGGATGCACAGTAGAGTAAGATGTGCATATATGGTGGGATATGCCACTGGAAGTTGTCAGGGAAGAGGGATACTTTACTTCATAGGGCACAGTGTCAGGCTTTGCACCCATCTGAGTGTGTACCTTTAACTCCTAGTGGGTGCGGCCTGAGCCTTTAAAAATGAAGTTATCACCTTACAATTCTAACAAATACTCATTGATAGAGGTCAAATATCAACACAATTGTGTTTGCCATCATGTATTCTTCAAGATAAAATATTCTGATACCCTGTATGTAGCATGGTTTTGGAATTATTAATGCAAGGATGAACAAGTAATATCTGATGACTAGAGGAGCAGTAGGAGGTAGCTACAGATGCACCTGGAGGCGTCACTCGGATGTAATGAGCTAAAGAAGAGACTCACAAAGAGACGGAGCACATTGTTGTGAAAAATATTAGTTAGAGGCTTAATATTATTAGCTGGAAGTACATGGATACTATTATTTTTGGAATGATTCTTTCAATGTCCAGTTGCAACTGTTGAGTCTAGAATCATATAGTGCTATGGTTAGCCAATAAATCAGGTACCAGTGCCTAGCTGGTTTGTCAGGTTAAAATAAGTAAATATACATAAAACATATGCTGAAGGTGATGGGGTATACGGCCTGAGAATGGCTGCCTGAATCTTAAACTCTCTAAACACAGAATTTATAAAACAAGAAATTGGCAGAAAAAAAAATATACAGAGAAGTCAGAAGTTGGCAGACAGGGGTCAGGGTAACACATGATACCTTAGATCAGCGGCCCTAACCACTTGGCCATGGACCGGTACATGGCCGTGGAGCACTTGGTACCGGGCCATCAGGTAAGTAAGTGAATGCCTGTATGAGTGTGTTTATGTGTCTGTCTGCGTGTGTGAGTGAATGCGCCAAGAAAGTAAAAGAATCTGTGTGTGTGTGTGTGTGTGTGTGTGTGTGTGTGTGTGTGTGTGTGTGTGTGTGTGTGTGTGTGTGTGTGTGTGTGTGTGTGTGTGTGTGTGAGATCATAAGAGTTAGAGCGGTGTGAATGAATGCAGGTATGAATGAGGAAGTGACTGTGTGTGCGTATGTGTGGGATCGGAGAATGAGAGTGATGTATGAATGAATGCGTAAGTGGGTGTGTGGCATGTGGGTGTGACCGACAGTGAGAGTGATGTATGAATGAATGTGTAAGTGAGTGCGTGGCATGTGGGTGTGTCAGACAGTGAGATCGATGTATGAATGAATGTGTAAGTGGGTGTGTGGCATGTGGGTGTGACAGAGTGAGAGCAATGTATGAATGAATGCGTAAGTGGGTGTGTGGCACGTGGGTGTGACAGACAGAGCAATGTGTTAATGAGTGCAGGTATGAATGAGGAAGTGACTGTGTGTGTGTGTGTGTGTGTGTGTGTGTGTGTGTGTGTGTGTGTGTGTGTGTGTGTGTGTGTGTGTGTGTGAGAGCAATATGTGAATGAATGCAGGTATGAATGGAGATGTGACTGTGTGTGTGTTTGATCAGGAGAGAATAAGAGTGATGTGTGAGTGAATGCAGGTATGAATGAGGGAGTGACTGTGTGACAGATGCGAAAAGAGTGAGAACGATGTGTGAGTGAACGCATGCATGAATGCAAAAGAGACTCTGTGTGTGTGTGTGTGTGTGTGTGTGTGTGTGTGTGTGTGTGTGTGTGTGTGTGTGTGTGTGTGTGTGTGTGTGTGGTATGGGCGAAAGGTACAAAAACCTCATTGCTGCTGCTGCCAGCGATCACTCTCACTCTTCACTCCCTCTCCCCCCCCGTCTCTGCCTCACACACACACACACACACACACACACACACACACACACACACACACACACACACACAAACACACCATACCTCTCAACCTCTTAGTAGTGCAAAATATCTGGACAAAGCCTAACAGAATGGGGGGACAAATGAGTACAGATTTTAAATATCGCTCTTATAACCATAGAAAATTGCTAGAATAACAGGATTTGTCTTATCATGCATTTATCTGAGGGATATGAGGTCTGAAATACAAATGTATATCATTATTTAGTGACTTCAGTCCTCAGATCATCCCAGTGATTTGCCAGAAAATCACAAAAGTTATGAGGAACAGACCAAAACTCAGAGGGAAAAATCTGGACATTCTGTGAAAATCTGTACAGTTGAGAGGTATGAATACCTCTCAGCCTCTTACTTAGAGCAAGAAATCTGGACAAAGTCAAAAATAATGGGGGGATATAGCCCAAAACAGGGACCCTTTTAAGTACTGCTCTTACAAACTTCACAAGTTGATAGAAATACAGGTTTTGCATTAGCATGAATTTTCTGAAGGGTATGAAGTATGAAACTCACCTGTCTTTCATTATTTTCTGACTTCAGCCTCAATGATCTGCCAATGATTTGCCAGAAAACAACAATTTTATGAGAAAAAGATCAAAAATATGAAGCAAAAATCTGGGCATTGTGAAAATCTGTACATTTGAGAGGTATGCTGGACAGAGCTAAATAACAGGGACAGATTTTAAATATTGCTCTTATAAACATAAAATCAGTAAGGTTGCCATTAGGTTTACTTACCTCTCAACCATAACAGATCAGTGTTATGCTGTTAAGCAGAATGTACACTTTTTTGGTAATTATTGCCAACTGTCTTTTTATTGTACTTTGGAGCTTTTCTCCCTGGGTCTGGCCAATTAAACAAATGTCAAATAAATATCTACTTTATTATGTATGCCGCAAGATGCCCAGTCCATGGAAAGTTGTCTTACATTGATACCAGTCCTTGGTGCAAAAAAGGTTGGAGACCACTGCCTTAGATAACAAAGTGATCTTTGTTATCAGTATGCCGAAAGAGATAACTGCTGATATGATTGCATATCAGTCAAAGAATACAAGGAAATAATTAAAATCAATAAAAGGAAAAACTGGAGCAAAAGAAAAACAGTGTTAATTCCTGTTTGTCGGCTAATAGTTATTATCCATTGTACATTAAAAGAAGTGCTATTAAGGGGAAATTTATTAGACAGTCCCACCTAACAACTAATAATGACAGCTTATTAGAGGGGACATGGTACCTTATTAATACTTGTATTGAAAGGGGGTACAAACAAGATGGAAATTCAAAGAAGTTATTGCCATAGCACTATTATTACTTCAGGGGTAACCTTTAGTAGTGTTACTACAATAAAACACAATTCAGAGACATGAAAGAGATGGAACAAAATATCATTAGCAGTTCATTAGCATGTCTGTGAATGAAGCACAGTGCACCTAAATAAACACACTAGTGTTTCCAGTAAATTACAAAATGTTCTTGCACCTTACCTACACACACACACACACACACACACACACACACACACACACACACACACACACACACACACACACACACACAAGCACACACACACACAAGCACACACACACTAGACCTATCTTCTTATCTAACCCTTACCCTAACCATAAATTATCACAAAAATACACTCCTAACCCTTAATGCAGTTTTTGAGCTTCCTGAATCTCATGATATAGTTTTAATAATACACCCTTTGGGAATATTTAGGATTTAGACAGTCTATCTGCATATCTTCTGTAGCATACCCTAATAGGACTACGTAATATCTTGATCTGAAATCTGATGGCACACACAGTTTCCCAGTGCATTTCATGGAGATAGGATAGGAATATTTTAGACTGCTAGAACTTGGAGTCACACTCTTCATTGCATACCGCCTGTCCCAGGCTAGCTGTGTCCACAGATTTGTTAAGGCATTTGTTAGCTAGTGATTTCACAAGTATATCAATAGTCAAGATTGCACTGGGGAGTAGAGGATGAAACCCTGATTAAAGCCCAGCTGATCTGAGTTTAATTGGCAGCCTAGGCACTTGACACACTGACAGTGACAGCTTGCATGCTCGTGTATACACACACACACACACACACACACACACACACACACACACACACACACACACACACACACAGCATTGCAACACTTAAAACCCTGCTCTTGTGATAGACTTCAATGGATGTACACCATCAACACATCGTGTCCATGTTTATTGAATTACTCCCTAAATAGCTCCTCAGAGCTTGTCTTTGAATCATTCTGCCACGCAATTCTAATCCCAGTGAAAGGGTCCAGGGAATTGTATATGGCTAATTTGCACATGTTATGTGTTTCTGAATCCCATTCAAGATTTTGTTGAAGCTGTTGTAGAAGATATTATAGACTATAGGTTTATCCAATATGCACAAGTCATTGGTACTTGTTCTGTACCTGCTGAAGTTAAAGAACAAATCATTGATGCAGATACCCTTTAGTTTGGATGTTGAGGCTATAAAATATAATTATTAAAAATGGGAACATCCTAAAAAGTAGCCATGAAATAGTGATTACCTTAGAAGTGGAAAAATTATTCATTAACAAAAGAGCTTCTCACTTGAAAAGCTTACTTGAACATCAGCAGCTGGAACTGGCACTCAAAGAAAATAGAGACCCTAGGAAAGCTATCCATGCAGTTATGTAAGTTTTATAAATATTTGGATGCAGGTCTCTATTTGAATTTGAAGCATTTAGGCAGGAAATATGGGACAAATGGCCATTTCCTTTGTAATATAAGATGAGCTGTCTATGTGTCAAGATGCGAAGCTGAACAGCTTTTATATAGGTAAGGGCACATGGGAGTTGTTGTAGCACATCTACAAACACACCTATACCATTCTAATCTATGATTTGTTCAAAATTTCATAGGTATATACTAGGCTAATGACTATCAGGGCCTTTATAAGCATTGCTGTGCAGTCCAATCCAGTTATATCCATATGTATCATGGAAATTTACTGGGGTGGGTATGTTAATTAGGATATTTCTAGAAGTTATGTGGGAGGGTATGTTAGTTTGGGCATTACCATCTGACTCTGTCTGGTAAATTACCAATTTCCCATCCATTGGTCAAGGTTAAGCTTAAATAAAGTTAGGGATACACTGTGCTAAACATGGACGGAGCTTGTTCCAGAGCCTGGGGATTCTCTGAGGCACATATTTGTCTTGTCAATATGTCTTATTTATGTCACAAGCAAAATTTAAATCCTTGGATCTAGTGTTGCTGGTGCTGTTCATTTTGTGGATGTGCAAAAGGTCCATCAGAGCTGGACCCGAGTATGTATTGTATACCAAGCATAGATCGCCTCTCAGTATATCCTGTAGGATGGAGAGTACAGAGAGGGATTGGCGATCTGTATAGGAGAATGTGTTTATACCCTGGATTCCCTTGGTAAGGAATCTTTGTGGGCATTCCAACTGCTGCATATGTCTGGACATGTACATACTGAAGGGAGCCTTATACTCAGTGATGGGACTGATAAGGGCCTAATAAAGTGGCACTATAACTTCCTTGGACCTGGATGCCATACTTATAAGCTGGGTGACATAAAATAATTTACTTACTACCTTTGCCACATGTTGGCTAAAGGCCATATTACTGTCTGCATATGTTCTCAAATCAATAACTATTGGGTCAACTCTCAGGCATATCTTATCAATGGAATTACTAGCTTGGGTAGTAGTTTTCCCAAAAACCACTATAATGCATTTATCAGCACAGAGTTTTATTCTGTGACTTTGCCACCAGTCATTGTTCTGTGTTAATCCCTTTTGTAAGATATTTGTGTCATGGGAGAATCTATGATAGCTTCCAATTTGCAGTCATCTTCAAACCTGGTCAGCCAAAGGCCCTTGACATCAGTTTTTACCTCTGAGAAGTAGATGCCAAATAGGATTAGTTCCAGCACGGAATCCTGAGGTATTCCACTGGTTTCCATTCTTTCAGTGTAGGTGGTATCACCAGTCTTGACTTATTGGGCCCTGTATGTGAGCCAGCTGGCATTTCAGTGAGTTATGTAGGAGTTTATACACAGTTCAGTGAGTTTGTCAACTATATCTGAATGGGGTATTGAACTGAGCACCTTAGCCAGGCCCATTTCAGCTGTATGCACCATTTTACCCTCATCCATTGCCATGGTGACCTTCTCAAACAAGTCAACAAGGTTTAGTAGACATGATCTTTCATTGGCAAAGCCAGACTGGGTTTGGTCCAATGTCTGAAGGCTGCCTATGTCTTTGTGATCATTTCAGTGATAATTTGTTCCATAGCTTTGCATCTTAGACTAGTCAGACTAATAGGTTTGCAGTTTCTGGGGACAGTTGATTGTCTGCCCTTGTGAAGTGGGATAACCATTGCAATCCTCCATCCTTGTGATACAAAACCTGTTTTGAAGCTATAGCTGAAAAGTAACTCAAGTGGTCCTGATAGGTCATGTTTCAAGCTATTTAGGAGGCATTGTGAGATATTGTCAGGACCCACTGAGGTTGTGTTTTAGGCCTTAGTGAGCACCATCAAGACCTGCTTCCTGTCAATAGTCAGGGGTAGCTAGTAGATATTTCATGAGAGAAGGCAGGGAGAGTGGCTGATGAAATTTGAGCTGAATTTGTCAGCCAGCAAATTTGCTCTGTCACTCTGCTCAGTGAAGATGGCACCACTGACCACCATTTCTGCACACTAGTTGTAGAAGCCTTGTGGTTGTCTTTCACCTGTGAGTCTGTCTTGACCTCACAGTGGGACTTGTTGGCATTAATTAGTCCTCTTAGTTTCCTGTTTAGTTTAATGGTTAATTATGTCTCTGAGCTGCAAATCCATGTTCATCAAATGTATTTTCCTTCTGTTAAAATTCTTGCCAACTGTATTGTCTGTATTGTGTTGGCATCCTTTGGTCTACATAATCCTGTTTTTTTTTTTTTTTTTTTTTGCAATGGGCTACTGTGAAAAGGATGTGGCTGAAAAAGATCTGCTAACCAGTGCACTCTCCTTATTATCAAACTGAAGTAAATGGACTGGCTTTCTAGCTAGGCAGCTTACTGTGACCCTCTCCTTGTTCAGCCTGGTGAGTGGGACGCCAGTGTGTCTGACTATGGAGTCACTTATAACAAGTATGTTGGTGCTGTATTTGGCCTTAAGGGCTGTGACTGCTTTGCACACTGATTTTGTGGTTTATGTGTTGCCTGTGGTGTGTCATGAGGTGGCAGTTGCTTGGGTGTCTGCTTTGGAGGCCTCTACTGTTTAGGTAAATTTTTGCTCAGAGCCTAAGAGTATGTCTTTGTGTGTTTATGTGTTTGAGTCATTGTTGTGATAGCTTTATGTGAGACTGGTTTTGTGGTGTGTGTAGTTGCCTTCTCCTCCTGTCTGGTCTTGCCAGTCCTGAGTTGAGAGAGCTCAGCCTCTAGTTTGGCTAAATAGCTGCATCTCTCGCAAGTATTTGTGTTATGTGGGAGGAGGAAAGGGTTATCTGTGTACATGAGGCAATTATAACATTGCCTCAATATTCCCAGATTCACCAACTGGACAGGAGAGGACGCCAGCATTTGGCCCTTCGACATGCTAGAGAAATTAAGAAGTTTGGGGTGTAACTGAATGAGAGAGGACTTAGTAAGGAAGTGGGTACTCCTGGGGGGGGTTTCGCTAGTGAGGGACTTTGTATAATACAGAAGTGCTAAGCCTGAAAAGAAGATGCTTTTAAGACAAGTGCTGAGCTTTTTTGGAGAAAAAAAAGCTTTTTAGTTAAGGGATATACTGTTTAGATTACTAGTAGAGCAGTTCTAAGGGAAAAAATGAAGAACAGACTTTATGGAGCCAGAAAAAGTTTAACCTTGTTTAACCGGCGCTGCCCGATGCTGCTCTAGTGGCAACTCCGCGCTAAATCACGCTAAAGCGTGCTTGATAGCTGGGGCTGGAAAGAGCCAGGAATTGACCCAATACGGCCAATAAAACTACAGTTTCAAGTCAGTAACCACTCCCACGGGGGGCAGGGGAGCTGCTTAATGTTTATCACTGCCACTGATCAACAGAGAGACTTTCCTTTAGCCCAAGCAAAAATGGCCTCACAGAAACTTACAAACAGTTCAGGAACAGCAAGCCTGTAACTGAACTTTTTTAAATCTCAGAAAAGTGGGAAAAAAGCAAGATTTTTTTGTTTTTGTTTTTTCAGAGATAGCAGAGGTTCACAAGTAATATCAAGTTATAACAGTGCAGTAAATGACCCCACACAAGAGTGCTAGGTCAAAGACAGAAAATATGCAAGTTTTGAGAAAAACAATTTTAAAATTAAGTGCAAACAGGAAATTCAGTAAACAGCTTTTGGTTGTGCTCTAAATACAGCTACTAATGCAGAAATCAAGTTTAACAAGCCAGAAAATGCTCAAACTAGGCAACTATGCAGAAAAACTTAGCAAATAAACAGAGTAAAAATACTTAAAATCTCAAAAGTGGCTCCCTTCTTCTCTCAGCATTTTCTCCTCTTGGTGGGTGCTTCACCAACAGCCAACACGCCTGAAAAGACCTATCTAGGCATGCATATAAAAGCCTTATGCACAATCATGTAATAGTGAAGGCTGCATGGCATGTGAGCAAGAAATATATATGGCTGTACATCTCCTTGTCCTACCACAAAAAGTAATGAATCCATGATAGGTCCCAAACCCCTTCTTCAAAATGGCTGTAGGTGACTTGGTCATATTGACTGATGTCATCAAATGGGGATGGGTAGTTACCGGTGATAAGTGGGTTATTAAGGTAGGATAAGTTGCTAATGGTGGGAGGTGGGTGTATGTGCCCCTATTGGCCAGTGTATGCCTGCTATAAATCCCAGCAGCCCTGGGCCAATAAGCTACTGGCCAGCCTGTGTCTAGTTGCCCAGCCTGGGTTACCTGGGATAGCTGTTGAACAAAAGTTGAACATAAAATCAACTTGCCAAACATGAACTAAAAATTGCTACACTCAGTGTGTAGGTTCACTGACAGGATGGAGCTTGGAAGTGGATGTCATGATGGTACGCAGGAGGTTGGACATCCTATGTATCCAAAAGACAAGATGGAAGGGCTGTGCAGGAAAGCCACTTGGCTTGGTATCCAGAGTCTACTACTCAGGAGGAGGACAGGCTAGAAATGGTGTTTGAATTTTGTTAAGAGAGAGGCTTCAAAGGCATTAAGGACTGCCATCAGAATCAGTGACAGACTCATGGCAGTTAGACTCCAGTATAACGATAGAGCAGCAATCATAATCTCAGCCTATGCCCCACAGCAAGGTCGTGATAGTGAGAAAAAGAGGACATTCATACAATAGTTACAGGACCTAGTAGATAAAACAGGACAATGTGAATTGGTATTGATAGTGAGTGACTTGAATGCACATATTGGGACAGACAAAACAGGATATGAGGACTGCCTGGGTCAACATGGGTAGGGCAGCAGGAATAAGAACAGGGAGGCCATTCTAGACTTCTGCCTGGCAAATGGCTTGATAATAGCCAACACATGGTTCAGAAAGAGTGACAGTCATAAGATCACATACAAAGTGGCTAACACGCAAGCCAGGTAGTCTTCCTGCTAGTAAGGAAAGTGTACTCAGGTAAAATCAATTATTGCAAAGTCATTCTCAGTGAAACATTCAGCCCATAGCATACACCACTGGTTGCCACAATAAGCTGTAAAAGTGGTCAGAGAAGGCTCTAAGGTCAACAGACACCAGGCTAAAGACCTGGAAGTTGATAGGAGAGAAAGGTCAAGGAATTACTAGCACCCCAAAAAGATGAGGAAATAAGAGGAGTTGAAGAAGAATGGCAGCACCTCAAAACAGCATGTATGAGGAATTCAGAACAGAGATGTGGCCGAGCCGGGTATGGAAATAAAGTACATAAGGAAAGCTGGTGGTGGAACTCTAAGGATTTATGATGATGCTCTGCTTTGTATAAGGTGCTTGTGCAGCCAAACGTGCCAAAATAGATATTTGTGATTCATAAAAGAACTGCAAATAAGTATAGTGAAGTATATAACTCAGTGCAAGGAATGTAGAGCACATCGTGCCTCTAATTTAAGCAAGGCAGAGTGAAATTTTAATGTGAATTTTGTTCTGCTATGAGGTCACAAAATCCCACCCCACCATGTAGATATAGAGCATCTGGGCAAGCTGCATGCTACAGTATTATTGTGTAAGGCAAACAGTGATAGCTTCAGGATAAGTAAAGCCTCAGTCTTTGTAAAGTACAGTACTTGAATTAGTACAATAGGACAACAGTAAAGAGTCGATGCTGGTTGAGAATGTGGGTATTTCTTTGTCTGCCCTTCCTATGGTCTTCCTACTTCTTTGTCTGTCATGCCTTTACCAGGTCTGCAAATGTGTGCACAGCAATGATGCAAGCCTCATGAAATTTAATGTAGCAGGTAATGAACAGCACAAGGAGATGACCATTAATCATTCAGTTTCGCTACAGTAGTACATGGGTTCAAAGGTTCATAATTAGTTTATGACAAAAAACATGCAAGGATCCTTAGCTATGAAAACCCATTAATACTGGTAGCATATCAGTTATCCTTAGTATGAAGAAGGCTATGTGTAATGTGTAAGTTATTCAGAATAGTAATTAAAGTGTTACACCATTCGGTTGGGAACTGGCCACCATGGTGGAAGGGAGGAATGAGGTTCCACATTAGACATAAATGGCATATCATTATACCTAAAGGAGGTCTAAGATGGGAAATATATTTGAATATGATCTTGTAATGTCAATTGTAGTGGCAAGATGGACTGGTTTTAAAACAGAGGAAGATATAGGATTCATTCACTGCCTATGACACACTATTCTGACGGGTGCCATTATCTGGTCTGACTGCCACAATCAGCTAGGAATCGTGAGATAAAACTACATTAGCATATGTGAGAAGAGTAATGATTTATTCCTTGTATAGTACCCAGAAAATACATTTGTTACGGCTCTTAGTGTACATGTTAAGACAATCTAAGCACAATTCAATTACATCAGTAATTTATCAGTAGCTGCATTTAAAAAGGATCCTTAATAAAAAAGTTAATTATACACTGCACATACTGTCTTTTGGCTCTATCTCATTCAGTTTTATGACCAAACCTAAACAGAAAAATTAAGAAAATTAATAGTGCAAAAGAATATAATTTTGTTTTTAAGGTTCCGTATAATGGTCCTATTCTGCTGTTGCGAGTAGCTCCGTACTTGCTTGCAGTTCCCTATCACTGCATGTCCTGTATCTTTGTCATTTATAAAAGCCCAAACTAGGGTGCTGAATAAAGTATGGACATTTGTTGTGAAACATGTTTTGTTTAACACCATTGAGAAGAGAAATGAAAGGTAGTTATACGGATACATAAATTAAGTCATTGTTACTGATACTACTTACCCATCAGGATCACATAAAAATATTATATTATCATTAAAAAATTAAGTCACTGCTGGTCATAAAAAAAAAACAAAAAAACAGAAGTATTTTCCATAACAGCAATGGCAGAAAGCATGCATAGCAGTATGTGTTACATTACATTGTATACTGTGAAATGAGAAAAAAGGCAAGTAGTAAGATTCAGTGATGCTTGCAAAACAATGCACCAAACTTTGCACTGATGATATCTTAGATGAAATGATACATGCACAGATGAAAACCAGAGTAGCACATCATTCAAAAGTAGTTTAGACCACCATTTGGTGGAATGAAAGAAGCTTGTATTATGCTGTTCATTTCATTGGCATGTAGGGCACCTCTCAAAGGCACAAAATGGCACTGAGTGAATGGGGGGGGTGAGACTTTGAGTTGAGACTCTTAAATTTTTTGCATTTCAAAGGATAGTCCAACTGATCAGATAAAGAGAAATAACTAAAATGTTGTGGGGGGCAATCTTCTGAAATTCTGGAGAACACAGTGGTATACAACAGACCCAGCTGCACACCATGCTTTGACATTGTAAAGGCGATGCTCAAAGTTGGGGACCTGTGACATAATAGGATGCACAGTAGAGTAAGATGTGCATATATGGTGGGATATGCCACTGGAAGTTGTCAGGGAAGAGGGATACTTTACTTCATAGGGCACAGTGTCAGGCTTTGCACCCATCTGAGTGTGTACCTTTAACTCCTAGTGGGTGCGGCCTGAGCCTTTAAAAATGAAGTTATCACCTTACAATTCTAACAAATACTCATTGATAGAGGTCAAATATCAACACAATTGTGTTTGCCATCATGTATTCTTCAAGATAAAATATTCTGATACCCTGTATGTAGCATGGTTTTGGAATTATTAATGCAAGGATGAACAAGTAATATCTGATGACTAGAGGAGCAGTAGGAGGTAGCTACAGATGCACCTGGAGGCGTCACTCGGATGTAATGAGCTAAAGAAGAGACTCACAAAGAGACAGAGCACATTGTTGTGAAAAATATTAGTTAGAGGCTTAATATTATTAGCTGGAAGTACATGGATACTATTATTTTTGGAATGATTCTTTCAATGTCCAGTTGCAACTGTTGAGTCTAGAATCATATAGTGCTATGGTTAGCCAATAAATCAGGTACCAGTGCCTATCTGGTTTGTCAGGTTAAAATAAGTAAATATACATAAAACATATGCTGAAGGTGATGGGGTATACGGCCTGAGAATGGCTGCCTGAATCTTAAACTCTCTAAACACAGAATTTATAAAACAAGAAATTGGCAGAAAAAAAAATATACAGAGAAGTCAGAAGTTGGCAGACAGGGGTCAGGGTAACACATGATACCTTAGATCAGCGGCCCTAACCACTTGGCCATGGACCGGTACATGGCCGTGGAGCACTTGGTACCGGGCCATCAGGTAAGTAAGTGAATGCCTGTATGAGTGTGTTTATGTGTCTGTCTGCGTGTGTGAGTGAATGCGCCCAAGAAAGTAAAAGAATCTGTGTGTGTGTGTGTGTGTGTGTGTGTGTGTGTGTGTGTGTGTGTGTGTGTGTGTGTGTGTGTGTGTGTGAGATCATAAGAGTTAGAGCGGTGTGAATGAATGCAGGTATGAATGAGGAAGTGACTGTGTGTGCGTATGTGTGGGATCGGGAGAATGAGAGTGATGTATGAATGAATGCGTAAGTGGGTGTGTGGCATGTGGGTGTGACCGACAGTGAGAGTGATGTATGAATGAATGTGTAAGTGAGTGCGTGGCATGTGGGTGTGTCAGACAGTGAGATCGATGTATGAATGAATGTGTAAGTGGGTGTGTGGCATGTGGGTGTGACAGAGTGAGAGCAATGTATGAATGAATGCGTAAGTGGGTGTGTGGCACGTGGGTGTGACAGACAGAGCAATGTGTTAATGAGTGCAGGTATGAATGAGGAAGTGACTGTGTGTGTGTGCGTGTGTGTGTGTGTGTGTGTGTGTGTGTGTGTGTGTGTGTGTGTGTGTGTGTGTGTGAGAGCAATATGTGAATGAATGCAGGTATGAATGGAGATGTGACTGTGTGTGTGTTTGATCAGGAGAGAATAAGAGTGATGTGTGAGTGAATGCAGGTATGAATGAGGGAGTGACTGTGTGACAGATGCGAAAAGAGTGAGAACGATGTGTGAGTGAACGCATGCATGAATGCAAAAGAGACTGTGTGTGTGTGTGTGTGTGTGTGTGTGTGTGTGTGTGTGTGTGTGTGTGTGTGTGTGTGTGTGTGGTATGGGCGAAAGGTACAAAAACCTCATTGCTGCTGCTGCCAGCGATCACTCTCACTCTTCACTCCCCTCACTCTCTGCCTCACACACACACACACACACACACACACACACACACACACACACACACACACACACACCATATATTTCAACCTCTTAGTAGTGCAAAAAATCTGGACAAAGCCTAACAGAATGGGGGGACAAATGAGTACAGATTTTAAATATCGCTCTTATAACCATAGAAAATTGCTAGAATAACAGGATTTGTCTTATCATGCATTTATCTGAGGGATATGAGGTCTGAAATACAAATGTATATCATTATTTAGTGACTTCAGTCCTCAGATCATCCCAGTGATTTGCCAGAAAATCACAAAAGTTATGAGGAACAGACCAAAACTCAGAGGGAAAAATCTGGACATTCTGTGAAAATCTGTACAGTTGAGAGGTATGAATACCTCTCAGCCTCTTACTTAGAGCAAGAAATCTGGACAAAGTCAAAAATAATGGGGGGATATAGCCCAAAACAGGGACCCTTTTAAGTACTGCTCTTACAAACTTCACAAGTTGATAGAAATACAGGTTTTGCATTAGCATGAATTTTCTGAAGGGTATGAAGTATGAAACTCACCTGTCTTTCATTATTTTCTGACTTCAGCCTCAATGATCTGCCAATGATTTGCCAGAAAACAACAATTTTATGAGAAAAAGATCAAAAATATGAAGCAAAAATCTGGGCATTGTGAAAATCTGTACATTTGAGAGGTATGCTGGACAGAGCTAAATAACAGGGACAGATTTTAAATATTGCTCTTATAAACATAAAATCAGTAAGGTTGCCATTAGGTTTACTTACCTCTCAACCATAACAGATCAGTGTTATGCTGTTAAGCAGAATGTACACTTTTTTGGTAATTATTGCCAACTGTCTTTTTATTGTACTTTGGAGCTTTTCTCCCTGGGTCTGGCCAATTAAACAAATGTCAAATAAATATCTACTTTATTATGTATGCCGCAAGATGCCCAGTCCATGGAAAGTTGTCTTACATTGATACCGGTCCTTGGTGCAAAAAAGGTTGGAGACCACTGCCTTAGATAACAAAGTGATCTTTGTTATCAGTATGCCGAAAGAGATAACTGCTGATATGATTGCATATCAGTCAAAGAATACAAGGAAATAATTAAAATCAATAAAAGGAAAAACTGGAGCAAAAGAAAAACAGTGTTAATTCCTGTTTGTCGGCTAATAGTTATTATCCATTGTACATTAAAAGAAGTGCTATTAAGGGGAAATTTATTAGACAGTCCCACCTAACAACTAATAATGACAGCTTATTAGAGGGACATGGTACCTTATTAATACTTGTACTGAAAGGGGGTACAAACAAGATGGAAATTCAAAGAAGTTATTGCCATAGCACTATTATTACTTCAGGGGTAACCTTTAGTAGTGTTACTACAATAAAACACAATTCAGAGACATGAAAGAGATGGAACAAAATATCATTAGCAGTTCATTAGCATGTCTGTGAATGAAGCACAGTGCACCTAAATAAACACACTAGTGTTTCCAGTAAATTACAAAATGTTCTTGCACCTTACCTACACACACACACACACACACACACACACACACACACACACACACACACACACACACACACACACACACACACACAAGCACACACACACACACAAGCACACACACACTAGACCTATCTTCTTATCTAACCCTTACCCTAACCATAAATTATCACAAAAATACACTCCTAACCCTTAATGCAGTTTTTGAGCTTCCTGAATCTCATGATATAGTTTTAATAATACACCCCTTTGGGAATATTTAGGATTTAGACAGTCTATCTGCATATCTTCTGTAGCATACCCTAATAGGACTACGTAATATCTTGATCTGACGAAATCTGATGGCACACACAGTTTCCCCAGTGCATTTCATGGAGATAGGATAGGAATATTTTAGACTGCTAGAACTTGGAGTCACACTCTTCATTGCATACCGCCTGTCCCAGGCTAGCTGTGTCCACAGATTTGTTAAGGCATTTGTTAGCTAGTGATTTCACAAGTATATCAATAGTCAAGATTGCACTGGGGGAGTAGAGGGATGAAACCCTGATTAAAGCCCAGCTGATCTGAGTTTAATTGGCAGCCTAGGCACTTGACACACTGACAGTGACAGCTTGCATGCTCGTGTATACACACACACACACACACACACACACACACACACACACACACACACACACACACACACACACACACACAGCATTGCAACACTTAAAACCCTGCTCTTGTGATAGACTTCAATGGATGTACACCATCAACACATCGTGTCCATGTTTATTGAATTACTCCCTAAATAGCTCCTCAGAGCTTGTCTTTGAATCATTCTGCCACGCAATTCTAATCCCAGTGAAAGGGTCCAGGGAATTGTATATGGCTAATTTGCACATGTTATGTGTTTCTGAATCCCATTCAAGATTTTGTTGAAGCTGTTGTAGAAGATATTATAGACTATAGGTTTATCCAATATGCACAAGTCATTGGTACTTGTTCTGTACCTGCTGAAGTTAAAGAACAAATCATTGATGCAGATACCCTTTAGTTTGGATGTTGAGGCTATAAAATATAATTATTAAAAATGGGAACATCCTAAAAAGTAGCCATGAAATAGTGATTACCTTAGAAGTGGAAAAATTATTCATTAACAAAAGAGCTTCTCACTTGAAAAGCTTACTTGAACATCAGCAGCTGGAACTGGCACTCAAAGAAAATAGAGACCCTAGGGAAAGCTATCCATGCAGTTATGTAAGTTTTATAAATATTTGGATGCAGGTCTCTATTTGAATTTGAAGCATTTAGGCAGGAAATATGGGACAAATGGCCATTTCCTTTGTAATATAAGATGAGCTGTCTATGTGTCAAGATGCGAAGCTGAACAGCTTTTATATAGGTAAGGGCACATGGGAGTTGTTGTAGCACATCTACAAACACACCTATACCATTCTAATCTATGATTTGTTCAAAATTTCATAGGTATATACTAGGCTAATGACTATCAGGGCCTTTATAAGCATTGCTGTGCAGTCCAATCCAGTTATATCCATATGTATCATGGAAATTTACTGGGGTGGGTATGTTAATTAGGATATTTCTAGAAGTTATGTGGGAGGGTATGTTAGTTTGGGCATTACCATCTGACTCTGTCTGGTAAATTACCAATTTCCCATCCATTGGTCAAGGTTAAGCTTAAATAAAGTTAGGGATACACTGTGCTAAACATGGACGGAGCTTGTTCCAGAGCCTGGGGATCCTCTGAGACACATATTTGTCTTGTCAATATGTCTTATTTATGTCACAAGCAAAATTTAAATCCTTGGATCTAGTGTTGCTGGTGCTGTTCATTTTGTGGATGTGCAAAAGGTCCATCAGAGCTGGATCCGAGTATGTATTGTATACCAGGCATAGATCGCCTCTAAGTATATCCTGTAGGATGGAGAGTACAGAGAGGGATTGGCGATCTGTATAGGAGAATGTGTTTATACCCTGGATTCCCTTGGTAAGGAATCTTTGTGGGCATTCCAACTGCTGCATATGTCTGGACATGTACATACTGAAGGGAGCCTTATACTCAGTGATGGGACTGATAAGGGCCTAATAAAGTGGCACTATAACTTCCTTGGACCTGTATGCCATACTTATAAGCTGGGTGACATAAAATAATTTACTTACTACCTTTGTCACATGTTGGCTAAAGGCCATATTACTGTCTGCATATGTTCTCAAATCAATAACTATTGGGTCAACTCTCAGGCATATCTTATCAATGGAATTACTAGCTTGGGTAGTAGTTTTCCCAAAAACCACTATAATGCATTTATCAGCACGGAGTTTTATTCTGTGACTTTGCCACCAGTCATTTTTCTGTGTTAATCCCTTTTGTAAGATATTTGTGTCATGGGAGAATCTATGATAGCTTCCAATTTGCAGTCATCTTCAAACCTGGTCAGCCAAAGGCCCTTGACATCAGTTTTTACCTCTGAGAAGTAGATGCCAAATAGGATTAGTTCCAGCACGGAATCCTGAGGTATTCCACTGGTTTCCATTCTTTCAGTGTAGGTGGTATCACCAGTCTTGACTTATTGGGCCCTGTATGTGAGCCAGCTGGCATTTCAGTGAGTTATGTAGGAGTTTATACACAGTTCAGTGAGTTTGTCAACTATATCTGAATGGGGTATTGAACTGAGCACCTTAGCCAGGCCCATTTCAGCTGTATGCACCATTTTACCCTCATCCATTGCCATGGTGACCTTCTCAAACAAGTCAACAAGGTTTAGTAGACATGATCTTTCATTGGCAAAGCCAGACTGGGTTTGGTCCAATGTCTGAAGGCTGCCTATGTCTTTGTGATCATTTCAGTGATAATTTGTTCCATAGCTTTGCATCTTAGACTAGTCAGACTAATAGGTTTGCAGTTTCTGGGGACAGTTGATTGTCTGCCCTTGTGAAGTGGGATAACCATTGCAATCCTCCATCCTTGTGATACAAAACCTGTTTTGAAGCTATAGCTGAAAAGTAACTCAAGTGGTCCTGATAGGTCATGTTTCAAGCTATTTAGGAGGCATTGTGAGATATTGTCAGGACCCACTGAGGTTGTGTTTTAGGCCTTAGTGAGCACCATCAAGACCTGCTTCCTGTCAATAGTCAGGGGGGGTAGCTAGTAGATATTTCATGAGAGAAGGCAGGGAGAGTGGCTGATGAAATTTGAGCTGAATTTGTCAGCCAGCAAATTTGCTCTGTCACTCTGCTCAGTGAAGATGGCACCACTGACCACCATTTCTGCACACTAGTTGTAGAAGCCTTGTGGTTGTCTTTCACCTGTGAGTCTGTCTTGACCTCACAGTGGGACTTGTTGGCATTAATTAGTCCTCTTAGTTTCCTGTTTAGTTTAATGGTTAATTATGTCTCTGAGCTGCAAATCCATGTTCATCAAATGTATTTTCCTTCTGTTAAAATTCTTGCCAACTGTATTGTCTGTATTGTGTTGGCATCCTTTGGTCTACATAATCCTGTTTTTTTTTTTTTTTTTTTTTGCAATGGGCTACTGTGAAAAGGATGTGGCTGAAAAAGATCTGCTAACCAGTGCACTCTCCTTATTATCAAACTGAAGTAAATGGACTGGCTTTCTAGCTGATCTAGTCATTGAATCATATAGCAGAATCAATGGAAAGTACTTCATCAATGGCCAGGCACTAGTGAAGTGGTTCATCTGTGGCCAGATGCTATATTTCGAAGGTGGTTCTGGACAACAGACCAATAATTCATGTCAGAAATAAATTGGAATCTGTCATGGGGGACAGGGAGTGGAACAAAAGGCAGCCACACTACTCCAGTTAACGTTGTCACCTAGAAAATCCACTAAAGGGAAGAGAAGCTATTCAGTCAATGGGGACCACGGAGATGAAGCAGCATACATAAGGCAGGAAGTAGAAAATGGTGGTAAAAGAAGAATTATGCAGGAAAAGATAAAAGATCAGACAAAAAAATAAACTGGGACATGATTGTAATTTTGCAGCTGATAATTAGATGCGAGATGCTGAGGAGTATCTTAAATGACTTTTAGAGGGGTTGAGACTTAAGGATAAACAAAGGCACAACAGTAGCAGTCATCATTCAAGGACTGGAGCAATAAGGGTGTGAGGTATAAGCAAAGTACTGATTCAAAATGTGATGGTGGCTCATTATTGAGGATTGGACATAAGGAGTGACTTAAGAGTCACAAAGAGCATGACACTAATCAAATTAAGATGGAATGAGGTAAGAGATGAAAAAGAGTGCTTTCAACTGGGGCAAGTGCAAATATTTGTAAAGAAAAAAATGGAAAAAGAAAGGAAAAGAACAGGATCACATCCAACAGCTAAAAATCAAAGGGAAGGCAGAAGAGGTCTGCATATCAAAATAGTTACTACAGAAACAGAAGCAGTGAGGTATGAGAAATGGATGATCGGATTGCTATAGTGATTGCATGAACACCTGTACTGCTTTACAGTAATAAAAGGGGCAGGCACCAGGGATGGGGAAGTTTTAGACAGCCAAATCTATATTAAGTCAGTACAGAAGCAACAAAACACAATTAGGTGATAAGTGGAGTGAAGGACAAAGATTTCGGAGAGACTAATACTCAGGAGGAAAACAACATCATGTAGGCCAATACAAAAAAAAAACACTAAAGCCACTAAAAAACTAAGCAAAGGACTGGGAGAGGATACATGATTAATAAGAGATATAAGAACATAAACACTGACTACATTTAGATGCTCACATGGAAACTAGGCATAAAATGTGGAAAGAAATTGATGACAAATCAAGTATAAAAAATCGAACAATATTGATGAAAACAAATGCATGAAAATTTAAATGTCTGGGCATAATGAAAGACAATTTGATAAAAGACTACTTAATCAGATGGATATGTGGGTAAAGAAAATAACCCATGTTCTGCAAGGGAGATCAGAACCTAGTATATTTATTAATTCATGCATTTTGAATACCAATTCTGTCTTGTTCACCATCATGGGAAACTAGAGGATTTTCTAGTACTCAGCATATGCAAGATAGTAAAATTAATTCTGGGTGGGATATTAATTTTAAGAATGCACACACAGACACAGACACACACAACACACACACACACACACACACACACACACACACACACACACACACACACACACACACACACACACACACACACAACACACACACACACACACACACACACACACACACACACACACACACACACACACACACACACACACACACACCAAACAAAGCAAGCTGTTGGCAAATCAGCATTACCTACACCCAGCCATGGGTTATTGGTATTATACTATGGCATTATTTAAGAAAAAAATTACTTACTTTTCTTAAATAATGCCCTTGCATTACAGTGCTGTTGTGTTCTTCTGCTTTGTTTTCATATTCTGTGGCTTTCTTGATGTACTTGCCATGCGTATGGGGTTTATGTTCCCATGTTTATGCAGTACATCAGTGCTTTGGAAAGGAAGCAATGGAGAAAGGAAGATCTCTGTTGCTCTAATTTTTAATTTTTTTTAATAAAGTATGAAATCGGGACACTTGGGAGGTACGAGAAAGACTGATTTTCCCTTTTTTTTCTCCTTCCCATCTCTCTTGTACTTCCGAACTGTCCAGATTCTTTTTTTTTTCAATAATAATTCTTTATTATTTTTCACCTTAGTCATACAAAACATTTGAGAGAGTAATACACAGGTGATCTCCAAACAAAGCTTCTAACAACATTCTTACAACATATATACACTATTTACATGAATGCTTCCATATTTTAGCATAAAAGTACATATAAAGATTCTTATCTCCAGGGATAGTATCTTGTAATAATATGGTTCCTAGTAGGGTTGCATTTTATACTATATATAACAAGGGAGTTTTCTAGATTTCATGCGTTAAGCCAGTATAATATTGAAAATTTGTTCCCAAATCTTCAGATTATAGAGATGTTTGCTATGGTTATTGATTACGTATTTGTGGGCTAAAATATGTTTTATCGCTAAGATCTTAAAATTATCCCATGAAGTTTGAGATGGGTTCAGCCAATTAGTAGCTATGTAGAGTTTCATTCGCAGGAAAATATTCATAAGTATGATCATTTGGGATCTAGATAGATTATTTGGAGGGATATGCAATATCATAAATTCCCAAGAAAGCATTTAATTTTGATATCCCATCTTTTGTAGTTGTAATTTTAAGGAATTCCAAAGTTTATATATACATTTACAGCTCCAGAACATATGTAAGAGGTCAGCAGTTTCATCTTTACAATATGGGCACTTAGGAGAATTTTTAGAGTTAAATTTGTGCAAGGTAAGACGTGTATAGTAGGCGTTATTGAATATCATGAGTTGGGTAAATGTTAACTTTTGGAGGGAGATTGATTTTGCTGTCAAATTGATTGCTTTTATTATTTTACTTTCTTCAACCAATGGTAATTTTTCTTTCCAATAATTTGATAAGAGAAAGTGGTCTTGATATTTGATGTCTTTTATCAATTTATATGTGGATGTTATAAATTTGGTACTTTGTAAAAGGGCTTGCCATATTGAGATACCTTTCGTTAAATCCTCTTTACTAATAGTTAAGTCTTTAAAGTAGCTTGTGGATAATTCTTTAATCTGTCTCAAAATCACTAAATATGATTTGGGAAGATTCATTTCCTGTCTTAGATCATGAGCAGAATAATTCAAATATGGGTATATATCTTGTAGAGTTAAGTTAATTATAAGTGGGAAGCTTTTTAGGTCTATTAGTTGATTATTAATTCTCAGGTTAGGGTTTCTATGAAAGGGTTGTAGGATCATCATGTATTGGAAGAGATTTAATGATCTAAAGAGATTTTGTAATAATGTTATATAGATTTTAATGTGATCCATTAGAGCATATGATTTAATATTATCTCTGTTTAAGAAGGGTAATGATTTGGGATTTATATTCAGATTCTCAGCATGTTTATAACTCAGTCTTATCCAGTTTGGGGACCAATTATTATTTAGTGTATCATAATTAGCAATTCTTAAAATTCTATTGGCATTTATAATTAAGTAATAGATTTCAAAGTTGGGTAAATCTAGCCCACCTCTATTTTTTGGGATCATCCGATTATCATATGATATTCTAGTTTTCCTTGGTTCCCATATAAATTTAGCAAATTTAGTGTGAATTTGTTTAAAGAACTTCTTAGGAATTAGCACCTGAGTAGATCTAAAGATATATAATAGTCTGGGCAAGACATTCATTTTAATAATTGAGACATTTGCTAGTGGTGGTAGTTTCAAGTTATTCCATCTCCTTAGATCGGATAAAATGTGTTCCCAAATTAGTTTAACATTATTAAGATAGAAGTCCTTGTTATCTGTGGAGAATGTAATACCTAAATATTTAATCTTTTCTTCAGATTTTACTTGATCTAGCAATGGTAGAAGTGAAAAGGGTTTCGGAGTTTTTAAAGAAAATATATTGTTTTTTTAAGGTTTATTTTATAGTTTGATATTAATGTAAAGTCTTCAACAGCAGATAGTATTTCTTTGGTATCTGAAACAGATGGTGAACAATATATATTAAGGTCATCTGCAAAAGCTGCCAGAGAGATCTTGGTACTGTAAATTATTGGGGCATTATGGTATACATTTTGTTTAATGTGTAAAAATAAAGGTTCAAGATATAGATTAAATAATAGGGGGGATAAAGGACAGCCTTGCCGGGTACCATTTCTGATTTGTATTCTTTTAGAAGACATTTTATTTATATATAAAGTTATGTAGGGGTTATTATATAATATTTGTAATGTTAGGATGAATTCTTGGGGTATTTTAAAGTAGGGTAAAATATTAAATAGAAAATTTATGTTAACTCTATCAAAGGCCTTTTGTGCATCAATAATAAGTGCATACACATTTAAATTCCTTTGATTAGCATAAGAGATTAATGTGTGAAGTGTTAAAGTGTTATCACTGGCTTGCCTAGAAGTTAAAAAACAGCTTGTTCATTGGAAATGATTAAGTTTGTTATTTTCTTCAGTCTATTAGCTAAAATAGAAGTCAGAATTTTAGTATCAATATTTAAGAGTGATATAGGTCTGTAATTATCAGGGTTTTGAATATCTGAGTTTTCTTTGGATATAAGAATTGTTATGGATGCATTAAAATGTAAGTCATTGATGTTGTTATTAATTATATAATTTAATGTATATGATAGTATTTTGACAATAGTACTACAGAAGGTTTTATAAAACTCTGCTGTAAGGCCATCTGGGCCCGGAGCTTTGTGGGACTTCAAATTTATTTTTAATTGTTATTGTTATTTCTTCAATAGAAATTGGTTTTATTAAATCTTTCTGTAAATTCTCATCTATTTTCGGGAAATTGATTTTTTTGTAGGAGATCATTATTTTTTTCATTTGTAGGTGATTCACCTTGATCTCCATAAATTTGGGAGTATATCAATTCAAAAGTGTTAATAATATCTTCAGATTTCGTATATATTTTGTTTTTATAGTATATTTCCGGAATTTGAGAGGGTGATTTCGATTGGTTAATAATTCTTGCTAATGCCCTTGATGGAGATTGAATATGGTTAGCATATCTAGCAAGTATTTTAGTTTCATGAAATGACAATGTATTATTTTGGATCAAGAAGAGGTCCTTCTGACATTTTAAAAGTTCTGTTTCTGTCTGCATGTTGTGATTTTGCATTAATTCCTGATCTAGTGTTTTAATTTTAGCCTCTAAGATTTGTTCTTCTCTGAGTTGAATTTTTTTTATAATAAGAGGCTCTTTGAAGGAAGATACCTCTTATCTGTGCTTTAGTTGCCGCCCATTCAATATCGGGTGTGTGTTGCTGTTTAACTATCTTGACTAATAAAGATTTGAGAATGTCCTGAATTTCCTGGATTATTTCTTTTTTATTTAACAAGTTTGGATTTAAGGACCAATTATAGCCCTTATGTGATAGAATGTTTCTAAAGTCTTTGGCAAAACATAATGTAATTTTAGAATGATCTGATAGGTAGCGAGCTTGGATGGATACTGAGGGATCAAGATTGATAAGTGTTTCCGAAATTAGAAAAAAGTCTATTCTAGACCACATTTTATGACAGCTTGAATAAAATGTAAATCTATTTGAATTAAGAGAATTGTTAGCATATTTAAAGGGATCATATAATTTGAAGTCATACTTAAGTTCACTTAATGTTGCTACCGCTTGACTATTATATGATCCTTGTAGACTTGATTTATCCAATTTAGGATTCTGATAGGCATTCCAGTCCCCTCCTATAATTATGTAGTGGTTGTTATATTGATTTAAAATAGGATAGAGTGAGGCGAAGAAAGAATGTTGATTATTGTAAGGTGCATATATGTTGAGAAGTATGATGGGTTTATCATAGAGAGTAGAAGAGAAAATCACATAGCACCATCTACCTTCTTTGTCCATTTTAGATTCTATAATTTTGTCTTGATATTGATTTTTAATAATTATCGCAACTCCCGCACTATTAGTTTTGCCTTCAGAGGCTATTATTTCTCTTATCCATTTTTTTCTTTTTAATTTCTGTCCATTGATCATTGGTTAAATGGGTTTCCTGGAGTAGTATAAAACATGCCTTAGCTTGCAGAAATAAATGAAGAAACAGTTTCCTCTTTTTCAAGTTCTGGAGCCCCTTAATATTCCATGAATCTATTTCCCACATTCCTAAAGCTTTATTTCGTGTAGGTATTCTAGAAATCTGAGAAAATATGATAGATTTGGTTGATTTTTTAGCAAATGTAAGTTATGAAAGCATTCTTGAATTCCCGTCCCTTTCCAGTGCCTACCCACTAAACCCCTGGACCAGGAAATATACAGGTCCTTAACATAGTCCGGACTCATATTTATTATTATCATTGGTAAGTATATGTCATCGAAGTTAGAGTATAAAAGGTAGGTAAAACATAATGGACCTGTATAATCTACAAATAAATCTACAAAGCCTATCCTACTCATTCCCTAGCAAACACTACTTGTCATCTACACCCCTTCTTATTGTGTTGAATTAAGTGAGTCAGAAAAAAAAAATAAATAAATAAAAAGATATATAGACATTGCTATTTATCTTACTTATACCTCCACACCACTTATTAATAGTAGTATTTTAAGATATTACTAAGTATATATTCTCAAATTAATGAAACAACTGCGTTCATAAAATATATATCAATCTAGTGTAGCCTTCGTTTGTGTGTGTACCTACCCTTTACTCTAGGATCAGGTCTAAGGCAATATCATCGATTATAGATATGATATCCATCATGTACTTACTCTAGTAATAGCTTACTAATACCTGGAGAAAAACAATGTAAATTTTTCGCAGATCAGTCCTAGATAAGTATATAAACATAAACACAGGTAATTAGGTAGTCTAATATCTAACAATCTAAGATGGTTAAACATATATTGGTTAGCAATGCATTTTAAGGAAAGGCGATTATCAAGTTTAGCAAAATGCTTATTTAAAACTGATAAAAAGTTAACCAAAAGGTTTTAGTTTAGTCCTTTAGGTTCAAGAACTTCCACAATTATAAAGCTGTGTAATATATACTTGATGTCATATATATTCTCAAGTGAATGTTAATAATATTATTGAATGATCATGTCGGCTAGATAGGTAAGAAAAAGACCAGAAAACACACAATTATTTTAAGCATATGATCCCTTAAACTTATATGTAATTATGTACCAATCCAAGAATTGAGTGAAGTTTTAATCCAATTACTATAAATGATTATCTTTTATTTGACTGTTTTAGTCCTCTAAGTTATAACCCCTTAAGCTAAAAAAAAAAATAAAAAAAATACCTAATCTACATGAACTAATAACCATATACAATGAGAATCCTACATTGCTATATCTTGACAAAGTATCCTTTATACTAATTATTACCTATAACAATATATCATATAACATTATACCTATAAAAGTGTAAAAACCTCATAGTAACATTTGTGTATTACCTTGAACTGTGATCTACAGTAAGGCACATCACAAAGTATGCAAAAAATGTATAATCAGAAATTATTATGAATTTCAGTGTGTATCACCTAGTGACTATTTTATTATTGTTGAATAGAGCTCATATTATTAGTATATGTGAGCCTGTATTTAAATGAGGAGTTTGCTAAAATTAAATATATATAAATAAAATTAAATATATTTAGGTAAAATGGGAATGCAATCTGGTTTGAATATGTTGTGTAGGTGCAGCTTGTTACATTAATATAAAATAGTTTCCTGTCAGATAGTGTAAAAAAACTACTTCAATCTCATATATGCTTAATACAAGCTGACTCTGTCATAATAAAGTTAAATCAGATTGGGTACATTGCTTAGTGTTAAAGGGATAATGCTATTGATTCTGGCATTACTGTAAGTGTATTTGGTGTATTTGTAACAGTATAAATACTTTTATTGTCTTTATTTTATCCTAACAAGTCCTAGAGACACTCCATCGGGTTTCCGATCAGCTAAGCCGACTGTTAGCTTTGTGATAGGGGACTCATAATCCAGACAAACTTCCAGATGCGCCACATCATAAATAGACCCTCTGAGGCAGTAAAACCACTTTGATTCCTCTCGTGGGAAAATTGGATGACGTGAAGGTTGCAGACTTCCAGTAGTGCTTCTCGCGACTTGAGAATCCCAAAACAAAGGTCGTACCTGCCTTAAAAAATGGCCTAAATCAAGAAAGACACCAAATATAGCAAGATTAAGTCCTCGACTGGTAGTAGAGGGTGCATCTGACCTCAGAGGTCACACCGATCGCATCAGAAGTTGGCACTAGCTCTCTGAAGCCGGTAAGCTTTTAAAAACCACCATAAAAGTAGACTTAGCTTCTTTTTTATTTGTGACTGTATATTTACACCCATCAACCGAGAATATTAATGTATTTGGGTACTTCATCTGAAATTTTAGTTGTTTTTCAATTAGAAACTTGCAATAAGGAGATAATAGTTGCCTGGCTTGCGTAATTTGCAGGGGCAAGTCTTGAGCCAGGGAAATTCTGTTATTATTCCACATAATAGACCCTCCATTTTTCTTTATATTAATAACATTTTGTTAACATCTTGGAAGTTGAGAATTTTGGCATAAACAGCTCTTACTCAAATTTTTCAGAAACCTAATGATGGTGCTAGCACATGGTCATGTGCTAGGCCTGTTTGGGAAGGGACAACCCTAAGGCATGCATCCTAGAATGGTTTTACAGGCCAAGAATAATAAAAGAAGTTCAAAACTTCTCTGCTAAATGCCCTGAATGGCAGAAGCCAACTCCATAACTAGTCTTTAAAAATTATTGCAAAGGAATTGTTGGGCCATTTGTCAAACCAAGCAATGGGTGTTACTATATCTTAGTTATTTTAGACTATGCAACTAAGTGCCCTTATATGAACCCCTCATGTAAGACTAATGTTAAATCTAAAGATAGGGAATCACTCATACCATTTTAAATCACAGGGTAGCTAAGAAAATACTCTATGCACAGGGTACTAGAGAGTAATCCATTCCAATGTAATACAATAACTGTGCCAGTGTTTTAAGCTGAAGAAATTAAAAATTTCAGTGTACAATCCCTAGACAGATGGATTAGTGAAGTGTTTTAACCAAATATTAAAATCCATGCTAAGAGATGCTATTAAGAAAGATGGCAAACATTGAGGCCAGTTAATGAGTGAGATTCATGAACACCTACACTTAGTGTGCAGCTATCATTTGCACATCTCACAAGTGATAGTGCAATATTTTGTATTCATTAAGCAGCCCTGTATGTTGCCCCCACCCTTAAAACAAGGGTAAGTGGCACAATATGCTAATGAAGACATAAGTAACTGCAGTACATGCTAATTAAGCAATCCAACATGGCAGAGCTATTGAGGAATGCACAAAGTGATCATGTACACTCAGTGATCCCTTTTGCCCAGAAATCCAATACACTTTGGAATACTGCTGCAAACACAGTTAAAAAAAAAATGCTAGTGGTTGTTGCTGCCATCATTAGCTTATATGTGAAACAGGCGTTAATTGAAGGTGCCGCCACTGCTGCTGCTGCTGTCAGACCTGAATCAAGATGGAGAAGGGTGTTTAGATCCTGTTTAACATATCATGGACTACAAGACACAGAATGTGTAGCATGATACAAGTGGACAGGAAAACACTAGAGGGAATATACAACCTCAGAACCTCTCAACTGAGCCCTCAGGGAAATTCTGGACAGCCCATCTCAGTAGAAACAAAGGTATGTTTAGCATTACATATACCAACTACAGGTACTTTCCAAAGATCCATAGGAGATACATAAGGGGTGTCACAGACTTCAATTTCTAGAACCCTACATCAGTTTCTAAATGCAATGTGACAACATGCAAGGAATTGTTTGTGTTAACCACTCACACCAGAGGAGAGGCAACAACCATGCAACAGTTTTATGCCATAGTACAGTTCTCTGAGGCTCTGGGGGTCATAGGTTGTGCACACACACACATAGAAATAAAAGCCCCACCTGATGAACAGGGAAGTAGGTACATCAACAGGAAAGGATACCACTCTATCAACTGTTAGTTTGTGTGTAATGCCTAAGAGATCATTTACAATGAGTGTGCAGGTAACCCTGGTAGTTTCCATGGCTCGCACATATGGCACACGTGTGACGTGTACACAAGGTTTTCTTGGGGTGAATACACAGACAATGCACTGGAGCCTTGGCTGATGATACCCATGAAAAACCCACGCAACCACCACTGAGCAAGGATACAATGCCCATGCTCAAGCTAGGAATATTATAGAACATGTATTTGACTTGCTCAAATCAAGGTTATAGCGTTTAGACACATCAGGATGTGCCCTATAATATAACCTAGCCACCTCTGCCAAAATACTCAGTCTGTGCCATCTTGCACA
Organism: Protopterus annectens; assembly: GCF_019279795.1. Classification (NCBI taxonomy): domain Eukaryota; kingdom Metazoa; phylum Chordata; order Ceratodontiformes; family Protopteridae; genus Protopterus; species Protopterus annectens. The sequence continues at coordinate 670,250,949 of NC_056744.1, forward strand.
ATATAATTCACAGCAAACAGATTCAACAAGGATAACAAGCCCCAGGACCACAGGCAGGGCCCAGCAGCTCCAGCATATACAGATGATGAGTCTGAGGAAAAACCACCAGCTGCAAATAGTGCTGACAGATGTAGGTGTGCACAATATGCCATGGCTCTGGCTAAGAGGCAAAGGACAGCACTGACAATTACTACCTGACTGAAAATCTAAGATCCTAGGGACATATAAATGATGCCTGCCAAAGTCCTTAACCTTTACTTAACCACAGAATAGTTATGTTCTGTTAGCATCAGACAAAGTCAAACCCCAGGGACACACCTCACAGCTGCAGTATTAACCAAGGTAAATGTTGAACCTTTTCAAAAGTACTGTCATATGCCAATATATATGTCACTAGGAAGAAACTGTGTAAGTATAAAGTAATGTCAGCAATAATTCATGAGTGATTTATGCAATATATACATGTGTGTGTGTGTGTGTGTGTGTGTGTATACACACACACACACACATATATATATATATATATATATATATATATATATATATATATATATATATATATATATGTATGATTTTCCCCTGTACTGTGCATCACACATTTCACTTCACCAATAAGTCAACAGTGAGTAGGTCAAGATGTTAGCATCATTTGCACCAGTTTATGAGTAAACAATAATTACTTAGCTAGTAGGACTGTTTACTACTAATAATACAACAAATATATTGTGGGTCAAGAAGTACATAATCAATTATTCACAAATGAGCATGAAGAGGAAATGTAATTAAACTTTCTGCAATATAGTCCATTAAAAAAGCATCTGAGTAAGCAAGCAAACATTAGCTATCCACTGTTTACATCAGACATAGGCAACCCTAAGTCACAAGGAAATGGAAAAAAGGCACAGCACAGTAATCAACACTTGTACAGGGTGAGGGTGGGAGTAGTTACAATAGGGCAAGCCTGACATAAAAGAAGTGAGTGTGTGCAAGTGATAAAATAAGTTTTTCAAATATTATAAAATTGTCTGGACCAGTAGCAACAGTATCAGTCAGTAGTAATGTTTTAACTTTTGTGTATGTGACGTGGTATGGGCAAGATGATTTTTAATGTGTGAGGGTCTGCATGAACACAATCAGAGCCCTTGTGCTAGCACTACAGTCTGTAAGTCGGACAGGTGTGAGCCATGCATGGTAGAGTAGACAGTTGATTGTCATCACCCCTAGCCATGAGAACTATCTCTGAAGGAGTTAAAACTGCTTGTTTCATGGACTGGATAGAAGTCAGGATGCTATCTGAATGCGAATGCTGTCTGCGGATGAGATCTTATCATGACTACATCCATGACCATGCACTCATAGCCTAACACATCTAGGTATGGACATCTTAATCACTGACAGAGCAGTGGAAGTAGTGCCATTATTGAAGCAAGCTAACACCTGATGATGGTTCAGCTCTCTGGTCATGTGGATGCTGACCCTCCCCAGAAAATGTTCCATCGCAGACACTGTTCAATATAGTGTGTCATTCATCCTGTCCATAGAGTCACTTATATAGTTCAGGCAACCTCGCACATCAGAATACATGACATGCAGAACTTGAACTATCTCTTCTGAGGCCCTGGCAGAACATGCCTTTGTTTATAGGTTCATAGGTTCACAGGTTCATAGGTAGGTATTAGGCTATCTGCCCAAAGGCATTTATAAGCCTAGCCGGAATGTGTTGGCTTTCGCCCCCCCCCTTTAGATTAGTTCCCTGTGCCTCTGTCCAGCAGAGCCACTGAAGTGATCCCCAGGGTAAACTTTCTGTTTCCCATCCATTCGTCAAGGTTTCTCTTGAAGAGTGTTAGTGAGGAGCTCTGCCTAATGTAGATTGGAATCTTGTTCCAGAGCATGGGAAGTCTCTGGGACAGGAATCTATCCCTCCAACATGTCCTATTTATTGTTGTGGTGAGGTTTAGGTCCCTAGAGCATGTGGCTCAAGGGGATATGGTTTTCTTTAGGTGGAGCATGTCCATCAATTCTGGGTTGGACATGGCCTTGTATGTCAGGCAGAGGTTACCTCTGAGTAGGCAGTATGCAACCGAGTACAGCTGGAGTTTTTTCAGTTGAGTTGCATAGGGCATCTGTTTGAGACCAGTGATCCTCTTGCTGAGGTACTTCTGTAGTTTTTCCAGCTGTTGCAGGTGTCTTGTAAGGTACATCCCAAATGGGGCGTTGTACACTATGATGGGTCTGAAGAGTGATGCGTAGAGGGGCACAATGACCTCTTTTGATCTGGATGCAAACCCTTTTGTGATTAGGTGGGCCAGATAGAAGGATTTTCTAACCACTTTGGCAATGTGATTATCAAAGGAGAGATTACTATCTACTTGGGTCCCCAGATCCCTTATTACGTCTTGCGTATTTAGGGGGCTACCACCTATGTGGTAATTTGTGTGTACTTTGTTTTTTTTTCCAAAGGGGATAACTATGCACTTTTTGGCATTTAGCTTGAGGCCATGGTTTTGACACCAGGCATCTGTCTCAGTGAGACCCTTTTGGAGTATGTCTGTGTCAGCTGGAGAGTCAATTATAGCCCCTAGTTTGCAGTCGTCTGTGAACTTGGTCAGCCATAGTCCTCCTGTGTTTGCCTATACCTCTGAGAAGTATATGCCAAATAGGAGGGGTCCTAGGACTGAGCCTTGGGGAATGCCATTTGTAACTGGTTTTGAGTCAGACCTTGCACACACAACTCTTACCATGTGGGATCTGTCCATGAGCCAGTTGGCAACCCATCTCATGATGTTGGGGTTTATGTTCAGGCTGGTGAGCTTGTCTATAATACCAGAATGGGGAATGGTGTCAAAGGCCTTTGCGAGGTCTAAGTAGGCTGTGTGGACCACCTTTCCTCATCTATAGCCTTGGTAACTGTCTCAAAGAAGTTCACCAGGTTTAGGAGGCATGATCTGCCCTTAACAAAGCCGAACTGGGTAGGGTCCAGTATTTGGAAGTTCCAAATATCCCTGTTAATGAGATCCATGATGATGCGCTTCATTGCCTTGCAGAGCAAGCTATTCAGGCTTATAGGGTGATAGTTCTCGGGGGTCTGTTGTGGCTTCACCTTTGTGGAGCAGAGTAACCATTGCTATGTGCCACTCTATGGGCATGTAGCCTGTGGAGAGGCTGAGTTTGAACAGTGTGTTTAGGTGAGGGTTAGTTCATCTTTGATCTCATGTAGGACGCAGCCTGGGACACCATCTAGTGCCATTGATGCTGTGTTTTTGGCTTTGGAGAGGGCTGTTTTAACCTGAGTGTCTGTGATTTCAGGGGCACTACATTCTTCTGGTATGGTTATGGGCCCTTTTGGGGGTAAGAGGGTGTGAAGTTTGCAGTGAACCTGTCTGCTAGGATGTTGACGATATCGATCGGTTCAGTGTATTTTGTGCCATTCTGCACTATCTCCAAGCAGATCTGAGAATTGCCACTTAGCTTCCTGACATATCTAAAGAATGCCTTGTGGTTATCTTTGGAGCCCTTGGCAATTTTTGTTTTGAAGCTCGCCTTGGATGATTTTATGTGGGATCATAGTTTCTTGCTGATGCTGATCATGAATGTCTTTCCTTCTTGGGATTTTACTCTTTTCTGTAGTAGTTTCCTCCTTCTATTGTATAGCTTGCTTACAGCGGGGGTCCACCAGACTGGTTTCCTTTTCTTGGAGGAGTGAGTCTTGGTTTTGCTTGGGATAGCACGATCAATGCATTCTTGTAGGTGCCTGTAGAGTGCATTAGTAAAGGATTTTGCAGCTTGGGCAGCGTTATCCTTTAGCATGGGGGATTTGAAATTTTCCACCTCAGTCTTAAGTAACATGAAGTTTGCTTTTGAAAAGTTTTTCACAGTGGTTTCTTTGACTGGGGGTGTGGTCGGAATGTGGATATCCAGAATGATTAGTTTATGGTAAGATCTAACCAGCGAGGTGTTGACCTCTGGTGCGGAACACCGGTCGCCCATGTTGGTGATGACCAGGTCCAGTATGTTGTCACCTCTGGTGGGGGTGTTGACCAGTTGATTCAGAACATTTGAGTTTATAAATTCTAGGAAATGTTGGGCAAGGGAGTTAATACTTGAGTAGTTCTCCCAGTTAATGTTTGGGTAATTGAAATCACCCAATATCAGGGTGTTTGGTAGGACCTTTATGTTTCCCAGTGCTTCCAGAAATGCGGAATGGGGGTCCTGGGACATGGTGGGTGATCTGTAGCAAGCTACAATCTGAATTGCAGTTCTGCCCATTGTTAGTTGCACATGGATGATCTCTGAAGCATCATGCTGTGCCACTAACCTGGAGGTAAGGGTATCCTTGATGAATATGGATATGCCCCCATCTTTTGTATTTCGGTCTGGGTTTTGTGGCCAAAATATATGGTATGAGTTATAGCCTGGTGATGCTGGGGTGCTCTCTGGAGCCTTAAGCCAGGTTTTGGTTACTGCACATATATCGCTTTTCTCCATACTGAGGAGTGTTTCGAGTGCGTGCATCTTGAGGTTTAGACTTCTAGCATTGAGTAGCATTACCCTAAGTTTTTTGTTACTTGTGCTATCTACGGTGGTGGGTTTGTCTTTTGAGCCTTGCCTAAAAAAGGCACTATGGGGGTGGCAAGAGCTTTGGCCAGTATTCGAAAGCCTAAGGGTGACAGGTGCAAGCCATCTCTAGTGAAGTAGAGTGGCTTGTCGAGTATGTCATCCCAGGCTGACAGACACTGGATCCCCATTGAATGACACCAGAAGCTTAGCCAATTGTTGAAATTTATATATTTTTTCTTTATACCATGGTGTCATTCTTGGTGAGGGCAGGAGGCTACTCAGGGTCAAGGTCATACTGGCCTGAGCTACGTGATCAGAGAGCTCTTCCATGTCTCTTTTCATGTAGTCCAGGGAGGTATGGCTCAGGTCATTCACACCAACATGGACAATGACAGAGTCATATTTGTACTTGTTCTGGAGTGACCTGAGTGTTCTGTGGCAGATCCTGGCACCTGACAGGCAGCTAACAGTAACCTTCTCCTTATTCAGCCTAGTAAGTGGGACATCAGTGTGCCTGACTATAGAGTCACCTATTACTAGTGTGTTGGGTATGTTATTTTGCCTTAAGGGCTGTGACTGCATGGCACACTGGTTTTGTGAAGTATGTGTTTCATGGTTTGTGTTGGGGGGGTGGAGATTGCTTGGATGTCTGCTTTGGAGGTCTCTGTTGCTTTTGCAGATTTTTATTTAGAGCCTCTGAGTATGTTTTAGTGTATTTATGTGTGTTTTTTGCTGGTGCTGGTTTCATAGATGTATGTGAGACTGGTGGTGTGATGCAAGTAATTCCCTTCTCCTCTTAACTGTCAGGTCCAGTCTTGGGTTGAGAGAGCTTAGCCTCCAGTTTGGCTGTATAATTGCATCTCTCGCATGTATTAGTGTTAGGTGGTAGGAGGAGAGGGTTGTCTGTGTACATGAGGCAGTTGTAACATTGCCTCAAAATGCCCAGATTCACCAGTTGGACCAGAGAGTACACTTGAAACTGCCCTTTGGCCATACCTGGATAGGTACAGTGAGCTGTTTTACTGATTGGCTGGTAAGGTCGAATAGAGACCCTTGTCCTTCTCTACAGTATAGGGGGGGTCTAGTGCTAAGTTTTATTAGTGCTTGCTATGAGTTTTGAGCAAGTGCCAGGCTGAGAAGTGAATGGATTGAGTGCTTAAGTTAAAAGTGTGTCTAGTTTCAAGGGAAAAATTGAAGAGTAGACTTTGTGGAGCTGGGAATAGTTATACCCTAGCTAACCCGCACTGCCCAGCACGCAAAACCACGCTAATGTGGGTTTTGTAGCAGGGAAATTAAAGAGATAGAAATTAGCCCAAAATGGCCAATAAACTACTAATTTCTGGGCTGAAACCACTCCTCCAGGGGCAGATAGGCTGCTCAAAGCTCCCCTCTCTCACAGGTAAACAGAGAAACTTCCTTCTATCCAAGTAAGGTGACAGAGCTACAAATATGTTGCATGGCACCTACTGACAAGCCAACATCAGGTGGAGGGTGGACAGCAGGCCTCCTCTGAGTACTTCTCCCAGCACTGCTTTGTGGTACTTCACCCTCGTGATGGCTGGGGGGAGATTCAATCAGCTCTGCATCTGGAGAAAACATACTAACCTGATTGACCATGTCACCATCAACCTATCCTATCTCTGATGGCTCAGTGTCCAAACTGACTGTGTCCAAAATAAGGGCAGGAGATGTGGGAGACAAAACCTCAATGTCAGTCTGACCCACTGCACCCACAGCCAGAGCCTTGTCATCACTACCATCATACTTAGAGGCTATGGATACTCTGACTACAGGTGGTATAGTTCCACAGTGTTGGTGGCATGCTAACCTATAAAACAATCACAGATAGAGAAAGAAATGGAATACGGACTGATCAAAGTTATGTTAAGTAAAAAGTTAAAGTTAAGCAATAAGAGATGGAACTGCAATTAAAAAGTGTTTTATAAATCAACTTTATATATACAGTAGTAGGAAAAAAAATATGTGCCTAACAGTTGTAGATGGTCATGGAAAATCAGTATCAGATTTGCATAGATAGAATAAATGGAGATGAAAAAGGGAATGATAAGTATTAAAATGCAAATGACACAATAAACAGCAACAAGTCCACCATACATATGCATATTAAGAAATATTTTATGCAACAATCTGCTCTCCACTTTCCTTTTCTCTCCCTCCTCTCTTTCTTGGTCTCATTCTCCCTTCCACATCAATCACTCACTCACTCTCTCTCTCTCTCTATATATATATATATATATATATATATATATATATATATATATATATATATATATATATATATATATATATATATATATACACGTGTGTGTGTGTGTGTGTGTGTGTGTGTGTGTGTGTGTGTGTGTGTGTGATAATTATTAATATGGCATACCTGCTAGCTCACCAGTAGGCACACTTAGCTCATCTTCCACCTGAGAACCTACGTCAGCTATACATGTGGAACTGCCCTAAGAGTTGTTTGGATCTCTTACATGGACAGGAACTCCTCTGTCTCAGTCTCTGGTATTTCAGTAGCAGGACCATCCACAGTAGCACCCTATTCCCATGCAATAGTAGCTGCCTGTTTCTTGGCTTTGGTAATCATGTTGCTGGCCCAATGTCTGATTTTCACAAAATCATGACCGCATCCTCCCACTGCTTTAACATCATTGACCCCTTGCTCCCAAATGTGATTTCTGTGAGCATTTAAACTGTTTTAACTGTTGTAGGCTACACACTCAAATGCGATAGCCATTTTACTGTGCTTTAAAGTGCTTGTTTTGTTGTATTTGCCTTAACTTCTTAAAAAAACAAAAAAACAAAAAACAAAAAAAACCTATATCTACACTTGTTTCTCGCCTTTCTGAAGCTAGTAGAGTCCACTTTTCAGAGTTTGCTGAATCCAGGGCTGTATTGCAGTTTCTGTGTTGCCCATACCTTACTAGGATAGAAGGAAGTTTCTCTGTTCACCAGTGAGAGTGGGGAGCTTTGAGCAGCCTATCTGTCCCAGGAGGAGTGGATTTCAGCTCAGAATTTGTAGTTTATTATAGCAATAACCCACACCTGGGTGTGAGTAATGCTAGATTTACCCACGGTTGGTGTGGCTTGGTCACGAGGGCGAAGCCCGAGTGGCCAAACAAAGCCAACCGTGGGTAAATCCAGCATTACCCACATCTGGGCGTGGGTTATTGCTATTATACAATGGCATTATTTTTAAAAAAAAAAAATTACTTTTCTTAAATAATGGCATTGCATAATGCCTCCTTGCTGCCCTTCCGCAGCTGTCTGGTATTCTGCGGCAGTTCTGATGTACTGCGCATGCGTATGCCTACGCGGTACATCAGAGCTGTGGGCAAAAGCAATGGAGAAAGCAAGATCTCCATTGCTTTTTACAAACTGTTTCGCTATGTTAAATGGGCTTAACATAGTGAGACAGCTTTAAAAAAAGCAACAGAGAATCTCCATTGTTTTTTTTTTTTAAAGCTGTCTCGCTATGTTAAACTCATTTAACATAGCGAGACAGTGTAAGGCAACGGAGATCTTGCGTTCTCCGTTGCTGTAAAAAAAAGAGTTATAGTAATGGAAAAAGTCCAGGCGACCGGACCTTTTCCATTACTATAACACTAATTTACAACGTGCACACTGACCAATCAGCATGCACGTTTTTGAATATTAATGGTGGGTCGTTGTATAATGGTCATTTTGGGGTAATGTCTAGCCTTTTCATCTTCCTGTTATAAAAAATGCATTTGCGAGTTTTTTGCTTTGTATCAGCTCAGCAAGATCATGCCTAGGTGTCCTGCAGAGTCCTACAGCAGCAGAAGGAGAAAAGAGAGACTTTGGATTAATTAAGTACTTTTTTGGCTTGTTTCTTGCTAGTTATTGCTAATTCTGCCTAAACACTCAGTTTCTAGCATTTATTGATACTTAAAAAGCTTATTTCAGCTGTTTACTTTACTTATTTACTGTTTTCACTTTCAAAATTGTTTCTGTGAGCATTTAAACTGTTTTAACTGTTGTAGGCTACACACTCAAGTGCGATAGCCATTTTACTGTGCTTTAAAGTGCTTATTTTGTTGTATTTGCCTTAACTTCTTGAAAAAAACAAGAAAAGCAAAAAAAAACCCTATACCTACACTTGTTTCCCACCTTTCTGAAGCGAGTAGAGTCCAGTTTTCAGAGTTTGCTGAATCCAAGGCTGTATTGTAGTTTCTGTGTTGCCCATACCTTACTAGGATAGAAGAAAGTTTCTCTGCTCACCAGTGAGAGTGGGGAGCTTTGAGCAGCGTATCTCTCCCTAGAGGAGTGGTTTTTGGCTCAGAATTTGTAGTTTATTGGCCATTTTCGGCTAATTAGTATCCCTTTCATCATTCTGTTATAAAAACCGCATTTGCAAGTTTTTTGCACTTGTATCAGCTCAGCAAGATCCTGCCCAGGTGTCCTGTAGAGTCCTACAGCAGCAGAAGGAGAAAACAGAGACTTTGGATTGATTAAGTACTTTTTTTGCTTGTTTCTTGCTAGTTATTGCTAATTCTGCCTAAACAATCAGTTTCTAGCATTTATTGATACTTAAAAAGCTTATTTCAGCACACTTTTAAAATTGTTTCTGTGAGCATTTAAACTGTTGTAACTGTTGTAGGCTACACACTCAAGTGTGATAGCCATTTTACTGTGCTTTAAAGTGCTTATTTTGTTGTATTTGCCTTAACTTCTTGAAAAAAAAAAACTATACCTACACTTGTTTCTGTGTTGCCCATACCTTACTAGGATAGAAGGAAGTTTCTCTGTGCACCAGTGAGAGTGGGGAGCTTTGAGCAGCCTGTATGTCCTTGGAGGAGTGGTTTTCAGCTCAGAATTTGTAGTTTATTGGCCATTTTGGGCTAATTTCTGTCCCTTTCATCTTTCTGCTATAAAAACCACATTTGTGAGGTTTTGTGCACCGCCGGTTAGCTAGGGTTAAATATCCCCGGCTCCACAAAGTCTTCTTTTCAGTTTTTCCCTTATAACTAGTCAGTATTTCAGCCTAAGCACTCAGACCCACATCTTCTAGCCCAGCACTTGTTCTAAATCTGCTGTAGCACTAAATAACCCCCAGCACTCAACCCCTCACTTGCCAGGAGGGAATAGTCTATATACTTCCCTACTTGACAAAAGAAAACAGTCTTTACTACTTCCCCACTTAAGAAAAGAAAACAGTCTTTACTACTTACTCAGGCATGTCTAAAGGACAGCTCCCAGTGTACTCTCCAATCTACCTGATGAACCTGGGCATCTTGACGCAATGTTAAAACTGCCTCATGTACACACACAACCCTCTCCTCCTACCACCAAACACTAATACCTGCGACAGATGCACTTATACAGCCAATCTAGAGGCAAAGCTCTCTCCAACCAAGACTGGAATAGACAGTTAAGAGGAGAAGGTAAAAACTCACAGCACCCCATTCACTTCACATAGTCCTACTAAACCAACACCTCCAACACAAACACCAAGACATATACGGAGGCTCTGAATAAAAATCTAAATCTGCCTAAGCAACAGAGACCTCCAAAGCAGACACACAAGCAACCTCCTCCCACCAACACACCCCAAACAACACATAGCACACAAACTCGGTGTGCCACACAATCACAGCCCATAAGGCAAAACAACATACCCAACACACTAGTCATAGGTGACTCTATAGCCAGGCACACTGATGTCCCACTCACCAGGCTGGACAAAGAGACAGTTACTGTCAGCTGCTTGTCGGGTGCCAGAATCTGCCACATAATGCATGCACTCAAGTTACTACAAAGCAAGTACAAATATGACTATATCATTGTCCATGTTGGTGTGAATGATCTGAGACATACCTCTCTGGACTACATGAAAAGAGACATGGAAGAGCTCTCCGATCTTGTAGCCCAGGCAGGTATGACCCTAGCCCTGAGTAGCATCCTGCCTTCATGAAGAACGATACCACAGTACAAGGATAAAATTATCAACTTCAACAATTGGCTAAGCTTCTGGTGTCATTCAAAGGGGATCCAGTGTTTGTTTGCTTGGGATGACATGCTTGACAGGCTATGATACTTTGCCAAAGATGGCCTGCACTTGTCACCCCTGGGATTCCGGATATTGGCCAAGGCTCTTGCCACCCCCATAGTGCCTTTTTTATGCAAGGCTCAAAAGACAAACCCACCACCGTAAGAACTACAAGTGACAAAAAAACTGAGGGCAATGCTGCTCAATGCTAGGAGTCTAAGCCTCAAAATGCACTAACTCGAGGCACTTCTCAAAATGAAGAACATCAATATCTGTGCAGTGACTGAGTCCTGGTTCAAGGCTCCTGAGAGCACCCCAGCACTACCGGGCTATAATTCATACCACATGTTTCGGCCACAAAACCTGGACTGAAACACTAAGGGTGGAGGTGTGACCATATTCATCAAGGATATCCACACCTCCAGGCTAGTTGCACAACACAGTGCCTCTGAGATCACCCAAGTGCCACTAACCCTAGGCAAAAATGCATTCCAAATTGTAGCTTGTTATAGATCCCCCACGATGACCCAGGACCCACACTCCTCGTTCCTGGAGACATTGGAAAAAAGGAGAGTCCAACCAAATACCCTAATAATGGGCAATTTCAATTACCCTAACATAAACTGGGAAAGCTACTCTTGTACTAATCCTCTTGCTCAATGATTCCTGGAATTTATAAACTCTAATGCCCTGGATCAACTTGTCAACACCCCCACCAGGGGCAACAGTATTCTGGACCTGGTCATTACCAACATGGGGTACCAGTGCTCAATGCCCGAGATCAACTCCTCGCTGGTTAGATCAGACCATAAATTAATCACCCTAGATATCCACATCCCATCCCCACCCCCACACAAAGAAACCATCATAAAAAGTTTCTCCAAAGCTAACTTCACGCTACTCAAAACAGAGGTGGATAACTTCGCAGTGCCCCTGCAGATGGATAATACAGTCAAGATTGCTGAATCGTACACAAATGCACTCTACAAGCACCTGCATGAGTGCATGGATTGTGCTATCCCTAACAAAACCAAGACGTTATTGTCCAAAAAAAGGAAGCCAATCTGGTGGTCCCCTGCCATTAACAAACTTTACAGCAGAAGGAAGAAACTGTTGCAAAAGTGAGTAAAAGCCCATGAATGTAGGAACTCCCTAACGGGCCTCAGTAAGAAGCTAAGATCCCTCATAAAATCCTCCAAAGTGAATTTTGAAAGAAAAATTGCCACAAATTCCAAAAACAACCACAAGGCATTCTTTAGCTATGTCAAGAATCTCCATGGCAACACCCAGATCAGCACTGAGCTACAGCAGAATGGCACAAAATATACAGAGACAACTGATATTGCCATCATCTTGGCAGATAGGTTCATTTCTAACTTTGCTCCCCTCTCACCCCCCCAAAAGGTCTATAACTATACCAAATGATTGTAGAGCCCCATTAATCACAAACACGCAGGTAAAAATGGCACTCTCTAAAGCCAAAATCACAGCGTCCATAGAACTGGACAACATCCCAGGATGCATCTTACACAAACTCCTAAATGAACTAGCCCCCCCAACCTAAAATCCATGTTCAATCATAGCCTGACCACAGGCTATGTGCCCACTGAATGGTGCACAGCAATGGTTATCCCACTCCACAAAGGAGGAGCCACCACAGACCCTGGGAACTATTGACCTATTAGTCTGACAAGCCTGGTCTGCAAGGCCATGGAGCGTATCATCGTGGAACTCATAAACAAAGACATTGGTAACCTCCAAACTTTGGATGCTACCCAATTTGGTAAAGGGTAGATCATGTCTCTTAAACCTGGTAAACTTCTTTGAAACAGTTACCAAGGCCATAGACGAGGGCAAGGTGGTCCACACAGCCTACCTGGACCTCGCTAAAGCCTTTGATACTATCCCCCATTCAGGAATCATAGATAAACTCAGCAACCTTAACATAAACCCTTACATCACAAGATGGGTTGCCAAATGGCTCACAAACAGAACCCACATGGTGAGAGTTGCAGACTCCAGATCCAACTCCAAGCCAGTGACAAGTGGAGTGCCCCAGGGTTCAGTCATGGGACCTCTCCAGTTCGGTATATACTTCTCTGAACTGCAAGTGAACACTGAGGGTCTATGGCTAACCAAGTTCACAGATGACTGCAAACTGGGTGTCATAATCGATTCACCTGCTGATGTAGACATCCTGCAAAAGAGCCTCACTGAGACAGATACCTGGTGCCAAAACCATGGCCTCAAGCTAAATGCCAAAAAGTGCATTGTCATCCCCTTTGGTAAAAACATGGTACCCATGAATTACCAAATAAGGGGAAGTTCACTTAACACAGAAAGTGTGATAAGAGACCTTGGGACCCAAGTGGATAGTAACTTCTCCTTTGATAATCACATTGCCACAGTGGTCAGAAAATATTTCTACATGGCCCACCTAATCACAAAAGGGTTCACATCTAGAAAAAAGGAAGTCATTGTACCCCTCTACTCATCACTTATCAGACCCCTCATTGAGTACAATGCCCCATTTGGGATGTACCTCACAAGACACCTACAACAACTGGAGAGGCCCCAAAAGTACCTCACCAAGAGGATTGCTGGCCTCAAACAGTTGCCCTATGCCAACCGGTTCAAGAAACCCCAACTCTACTCAGTCAGATACCGCTTACTCTGAGGAGATCACTGTCTGACATACAAAGCTATGTCAAACCCAGAATTGATGGACATGCTCCACTTAAAGAAATTCCAATCTCCCTGAGCTACACGCTCTAGGGACCTAAACCGCACCACATCAATAAATAGGACGTGCTGCAGGGATAGATTCTTGACCCAGAGACTTCCAATGCTCTGAAACAAAATTCCCATCCACATCAAGCAGAGCTCATCATTAGCACTCTTCAAGAAAAACCTTGATAAGTGGATGGGTAATAGGAAATTCACCCCTGGGATCACATCTGTGGCTCTGCTCAATAGACAGGCAGGAATTAAATCTACATGGGTGGCAAAAGCCAAGACACTTTTGGCTAGGCTTACTTATGCCCTTGGTCTGATAGCCTAGTACGTACCTATGAACCTATGATCATGGGAGGACTTGTTAGATCTGTGTCTAACATGTCAGAACTGTGTCTATGTAGGGCCTGCACCATTATCTCATTTTCCCCATGTGAGAATGTCAGTTTACATGAGCCATATGCTTTGGTGCCATATTTTTGTATGTGATAAAAAATAAGAAACCAGAAATGAAATTAAGTGAAGTGACTGGTAACAAAAGATATATGAATGTATGCAGGCATCATGACCAAAAGAAATTATAGGTATGGCTCTCTAGGACTATATACGAGTAATGCACAGCTATAAAAATCTCCCCACCCTTGCCCAAAAATTAAACATATATAGTAATTATAAAACTCTTCAGTAAGGATAACAGGGCATTTGTAACTCTATATTAGATAGTATCCTTAACTAAAGCAGTTTTACTTAAAATGAAGGCATCTGCATATGTTTAACATTTCAGATATCTCCTTTTGTTGATGATGACATATATCACAGTCTGACCACATTTTGTGTACTATGGCTGTAACTTGCCATTGTTACTAGTCATATACCACTTTTAATGACAAGCATTCAGATTTCTCAGATAAATGTAACTATAAAGGCAAGTAACATTACTCAAATATACTTAAAAGAAACATAAGTGCTATGCATGCTGTCAGCAGTGGGCAAACTGCAGACAACAAACACTTGCTACTGAGAAATGTAAGCCATCAGTTATGTTAATACAAATATTTTTTTTAAATAAACATCACATACCTTTACAGAAAGAATATTGTTTATGAAAGTATGCAAACAATTGCAATTCCAGCAGTGAAATAGTAGTATTGAAGTCTCTGGATCCAAACAGTCTCCCTCACTGTGATACAAGTGATTACAAACATGATTAGCTTATATAGTGCAGATTCAACCCTGTGAACACTGTGGATATGCAAATGAGGTATCATCTCATTAGCATTCATTACCAAGTGCCAAAATCTGCACTAAGTGCTGAGTAGATAAACATGGTATGAGGACCTACACAATTCTGTGCATATGCCCTAGCAGCACAAGAACAAGCACTGAGAAGTATTGCTTACTAGGAGCTTGCACATATCAATGATTAGGCTGACTGCACTCCTGCCATTTTAATGCACACTTTCTGAAGGTGTGTCAGGGAGAAGAGAGTTACCAAAAGGTCAGGGATTACACTGACAGACTAATGAGATAAATCTTTATAACAGTTTGATTAATACATGCTTATAACTACAATGGGCCTCTGAGTAAAAAGATGTCTGTAACTCTAATTAAATACATAACTCATTTAAATATACAGTTATCAAAACCAGACAGTGTATTCATGTTGGAAAAATCCTAGAAATCAGAATGATGTTCACTAAACAAAGAAAAGAAAAGAACTAGCATTGCAAATATTGGTTACTATTGTGACAGTAAGTATTAGCTTAACTGTTGCAAATACCCATTCATGTACACATCTACTGGCAAGCTACAAAGGACAACTGTCAGAAATTGCGTTATGTTGTACCTTTAATATCAAGTGATACAATGTCACATCTCAAGTATATATAATCTACTTTCTTTTCTTCATGATATATTTCTGTGTCTGTAACAAATAGGGAAATAATCTCAAATGTGCCTTGTTAATGCCATGGCTTCGAGGTATAGATTGAGATAGAGTGCTGTTTGTTTGAAAGTAGTGATATTTAAGGAGCGTATGTTTATGTTATAAGACAACATGAAGAAAACAACAGAAAATTACTTTATGATATCTTTAAACTTTATTCTTTTCTCTTCATCTTTTGTCCACCATTTGGCACTGCTACAGTGCTGTGTGCTAAAAATCACTAGCAGTTAATGGCAGTTCACTTTCTAAGATAAAAACTCACAAATTTAATTGGAATGGCATCAGTAATGTAAATTAGCGTGGTGCTGGTGCGCTTCCATCAACAGTCCAAACAGTACTGTGTGAAAAAAATGCACCTGTCAGCTACCTATCTCTGTTACACACGGTATAAGAGCAGTGACTTTAGAGAAAGAGAACAGGTAGTGTAGGGTTAAAATCCACTTTGCAGATATTTTTCCCTGAGGGTGTTCATAATAAATATTGGCACACAATCTTGCATATGAAATGAATAGGCTAAAGTTCCTGTGAAAATGTTAACAATCTTAACTGTATCCCTTGTGAATTGCTGTTACAAATGTGTTGTTAGAAACTCAACTCTTCTCATTATTAATAACAGCATATGCTACAAATTATGTAAAAAATGACATCTTAGAAAGTGTGGTAACACAAAAGTGTTAATATGAGGAATGTGGACTAGCAGTCTTGCTGACAGCAATAGATTTTCCTTTAAAATACATAAGTATTAATTGTATATAATGTGTCAATAATGAGTTAATGTAATTTTCTGTGGTGACTCTTTTTTGAAGAGTTGGTATTGCATAAAAGCATTATGATGTGTAACAGCAATTATTGTGATGTGGCAAGCAGATATTAAAAGAATGACTGTTCATAGGTTCACATGATATCACTAAGCTAATGGTTCAAGAGCCCTTAAACACCTAGTCATTATTATCTGGATTTTCCCAGATTTCCAATATCTAAGGGCTAGAGGATGGATTATGTTTGTATCTATGCCTTTGAGTATTTTACAGACTGCCCCTGTCCATAAGGGACATAGGTGCCACTCCAGGAATGAATTTATAATTCACCATCCATTGATCTAAAATGAATTTGAAGAGGGCCAGGGAAAGACTCTGCTTCATGTGAATGGGTAGCTTCTTCCAGGGAAGGGATAATCTCTGAGACACATATCTGTCCCTCCAGCATAAGTTGTTCATATATCATAGGCCAGGTTTAGATCCTTGGATCAGGTAATCATTGTGCTGTTTGCTTTATGAATGTCTAACAGTTCCATTAGGACTGAATTTGAGAATGCCTTCTAGGATAGACATAAATCACCCCCTTCCCCCCAGTACAGCTCTTTTGAGTGTGTACTTTTAACTCCCAGTGGGCATGGCTTGAGCCTTTAAAAAGTGAAGTTACCAACCAACAGTTCTAACAAATACTCACTGACATAGGTCAAATATCAATACAATTGTGTTTGCCATCATGTATGCTTCAAGATAAAATATTGTGATACCTTGTATGTAGCATGGATTTGGAATTATTAATGCAAATATGAACAAGCAAATCTGACGCCTAGAGGCGCAGTAGGTGGTAACTGCAGATGCACCTGGAGACATCACTCGGATGTAATGAGTTAATAGTCAGTAGTAAAGTGAGAGGGCTTTTAGATGATCTGCATAGGACATGTTGTTTACACCCTGTATTTTTTGTAAGAAACCACTGAAGCCGCTCCAGTTGCATCAAGTGTATGGCCAAGTACATGTTAAAACGTGCATTGTATTCAGTTATTGGTCTGATGAGGGCCCAGTAAGTGGGACTATAACCTACTTAGATCTGGATGCCATGTCTTTACTTATAAACTGTGGTACACAGAAGAA
This sequence comes from Protopterus annectens, assembly GCF_019279795.1. Classification (NCBI taxonomy): domain Eukaryota; kingdom Metazoa; phylum Chordata; order Ceratodontiformes; family Protopteridae; genus Protopterus; species Protopterus annectens. The sequence continues at coordinate 670,268,095 of NC_056744.1, forward strand.
CTTCCACTCCACTGTGGACATATAGTAGTCAAAGTTCAGGTTACTGCCTATCTGTGTACCTTGATCTCTCACCACTGGGTCCACCTCTTAGGGGTGTGCTATTAATGTTGCAATTTTGCAGTTATACTCAAATGGTATAATTATACATTTTTGTTTTGCATTTGTATTAAGGCCATGACTCTGGCACCGATTATTTGTCTGAGTCAGACCTTTCTGAAGGCTGTCTGCATTATTGGGAGATTCAGTGATTGCCCCCAACCTGCATTCATCAGCAAACATGGTCACACAAAGGCCATCTACATTAATCTTAACTTCATAGAAGTATATTACGAACATGAGGGGTCCCAGCACTGAGCCCTGTGGTACACCTCTAGTAACTGGCCTGTTACTGTATCTGGATTCCCAACTCTAACAACATGTGTCCTGTCTGTGAGCCATTTGGTTATTCATCTGGTGACATGAGGATTTATGCCACCCTTTGTGTGTTTATCTACAATACCCAAGTGGGGAAATGTTTCAAATGTCTTAGCCAGGTCAAGGTAAGCAATATGCATTTTTTTACCCTCATTCATGTCCTTGGAGACTTTCTCAAAGAAGCCCACCAGACTGAGCAGGCATGGCCTAACCTTGATGAAGCCAAACTAGGTTGGAGCCAATGTTTGGAAATTTCCTGCATCATTATTTATCAGGTCCATGATTATCCTTTCCATGACCTTGCATATGAGACTAGTCATACTTATGGGTCTGTAATTTCCTTGGTCTGTTAATGTTCTCCTTTTATGCAGAGGGATGGCCATTGCTGTGCTCCATTCCCCCAGGACAAAATCTGTCTGGAGGCTGTGGTTAAACAGATATCCTAGTGGGCCTAATAAGTTGTGTCTTAAACTATATACGATGCATGCTGCTATATTTTCAGGACCAATTGAGGCCTTATTTTTAGCTTTAGAGAGTGCAGTAGTGACCTGTTCTAGAAACATGGAGGAGGATATTTCCTGGGGAGTAACCAGAGGTGATGCTGTGGTGAAATCTGCGCTGAATTTATCAGCCAGTAGATTTTCTATATTGTCTTATTGGGTATAGGCGGTGCAGTCTACAACTAACTGCACATTTTGGGTGTTGGCTTTAAGACTGCAGACATAACTGAAAAATGCCTTATGGTTAGCTTTTGCTTGCAAGGCTATTTTTGCCTCAAAATGGGCTTTTAAAGACTTGAGTAGGCCCTTCAGTTACTTGTTTAAATTAATGAGAGAGATTTTGCCCTGTTGTACATGTCCTCTCCTACTTTTGGACAGGATGTTCTTTATTTCGTTGTAAAAACCCATTTATACCAGGGGTCCACCAGGTTGGCTTGTTTTTACACTTTGACCTAGGTTTATTTCAGTCTGGTATTGCTGTTTCAATGCAGCAGTTTCTTTGTTTGTACTATACTTCTGTGCACACCTCTGCATAGACCTCCATCTTTTCTGAGTTTATGAGAGCTAGAAAATTAGCTATGACATCACTTAATAAGAGGTATTAGTATTAGTAAAGTTTTTAAAGGTTTTGGGGTTAGATGAGGGTTCTAGCTTTATATTTATTTCAAAGGAGACAGCTTTGTGATCTGACCTAGCCAGTGAGGACTTTACATTTGTGGAGTGCAACACTCCCTCATATTTGTGAGTATCAGGTCTTGGATATTTGTACCCCTAGTGAGAGTACAGACTTTCTGTTCCAGGGATTTGCATTGACAAAATCTAGATATCTTTGAGTCAGCATGTTAGTGGTCCTGTAAGATTCCCAGTTAATGGATAGGTTGTTGAAATCTCTCATGAGTATGGTGTTGGGCTGAATGGTATGAGATTCTAGTATATTCAGGTATGAGGTATAGTTTTCCTGGGTCATGGTGGGGAACCTGTAGCTAGCTGGTAAGGAATTTTACCTAGGGTTAGTTGGACATTGAGAAGATCAAGAGTGTTATATAGTTTGATGAGTCTTGAGGTGTTCCTATCTTTTATGTAGGTTGAGACACATCTACCTTTTGTCCTTTTGCATGCAGTGGATCATCTGAATGTATGGAAAGCATTATAGCCATGCACTGCCAGGGTGCTTTCCAAAGCTTTGAACCATGTTTCTGTAACTGGTGAGGAGAGCTTCAGAGAGTATAATTTCTTGTTGAGACTAGCATTGCACAGTAATACTTTTAGCTTATCATGAGTAGACTTTGCTATTTTGGAAGGCCTATCTGTTTGGCAATGCTAGGAAAAGTCACTGGGGGGTGGGGGTTAATGATTTGGTCAATATCCAAAAGCCTAGAGGTGACAGGTGCAAACCACCCCTGACAAAACAGTGTGAAATTATGTTCTCCCGGGTTGACAAATATTTGACCCCTTTGAAATGACACCAGTAACTAAGCCAATTATTAAAGTCAATTCTGTTGGTTTTGTGGCATCATCCTTGAAGAGGGTGGAATGCTGCTCACTCTTAGGCTTAATACCTACCTTTGACACATTTTCTGAGAGCTCAGTCATGTCTCTCTTCATGTAGTCTAGGGAGCTACATCTCTGGTCATTAACACCCACATGGACTATGTCTGAGTCATACAGGTACCTATATCTAGTGGCCTGAATGCTTGCATAATCTGGTGAATCCTGGCTCCTAACAGACAATTAACTGCGACCTTCTCCTTATTCAACCTGGTGAGAGAGACATCAGTGTGCCTCACAAGTGAGTCTCCTATGACCAAAATATTGGGTTGTGTGGTGTTATGCCTTATGGGCGCAGTAGTTGAGTCACTATGTGAAGTAGTTTTATGTGTTTTCTTTGGAGTTGTCTTGTTTGTGTGCTCACATTATTGCTGAGGATAGCAAATGGGAGGCCTTTGAGGTTTGAGTAAGTCTGATGTGAGGACCTCTGCATATGTGACTCTATGTGTCTAGTCCTTAGTTAGTGTGTTGTGTGCTATATGTGTATGTCATTAACAACTTGTTTGGCATTTTTTGTTTGTATGTGAGAGTCTTGCCTCCAGTGACATTGTGTAACTATGTTTCTTACATACCGTATTTATCAGTAACAGAATTAAGTGTTATCAGTAAACATGAATCAATTGCCTCATGATGCTGATACCCGCCAAGCTGGCGACAAAGATAGCAGGAAAGTGCCTATCCATGGTTGCTGGTCCTTAATATGTATTTTACAAAGGAATAGAATGGGGGTGTTTGCAAATGGAGGAGGTTTGGCTGCTTTAAGTAGTGTAATACACAGTTAACTGATGTGGTGATGCTAATCAGCTCACAAACCAGTTGCTCCTTGAGCAGTGAGGGACTGTGGAAATTTAAGAGAGGGTATTTATAGGCTTGGGTATTGTAATAGTGTAATCTAAAGCTAACTAAATGCAGCAGTGCTGCTCAGCACAAAACAGTTGCTCCGTGTGCAAGACTGGGAATTTGCAGAGATATTTCTTATAGGGAAAAATACAACCTCTAGGTGCTTGCAACTATACAGGGCACTGCTAACCACCGCTGTGTGAAGCACGGAGTCATGCAAATGCAAAGTTTATATGCAAGCTGAAAAAAGCAACTTTTAAACTAGGTTTGCCCACAGGCCAATCAAATAAACACACCATTAGATTGCTACCAGCAATTCCCAGCTCATATAGGTGAAATCAGCCCCCTCCTACCACAGGAGTGCCAACTTTTAACTCTCTTAATCTAATATTGACTGGTTTGGGGCCTAAGTGCTAAAGAACCACAAAATAGTTGTCTGAAAACACCAGCAGCAAGAACAGATACAATGTATTTAGAGCACTACAACTACAGAGAAAAACCTAAAGCTCTAAGCAAGTATAGGAAAAATAATAAATAACACAGGAATCTTCTTTACTGTGGTGAAAACAAGTAGATAAAGTGCAGAATAATACTTAAAATCATTTTTCTTGCCAAGGGTGGCTTCAGATGCAAGGAAAATTCCTCAAACTCTCTGGCAGCTGTGTCCAATGCTGAGCAGCTCTGATTAAGTAAGTCAAGTATGTGCTCTGTTCCTTGTTAGATATAGCTTTTAATTGTGTTATTTTTCCTTATAATTTCTGTGTCTAATTTTTATTGCAATTTTTTTTTTTGCCTTTTGCATTTGGATGCCTCTTGGCAGGGCGCAAACACAGTTCACGGTTGAAGACAAAAATGAAAAATTGAATTTGGGTTGCCTTCTGCAGTTCAAATGTGCCTGGTGCTATTGTGCAGCTGTCAGAACTTTGGACAGTACTGAGTGAAGAAATGCACTTGTCAGATACCTGTTTCTGTGTCATAATGTGTAAGTGCAGGGAGTGATAAGAAAAAAAGACAGGTAATACAGGGTTTAAATCCAGTTTACAGTTATTTTTACTTAGGGGTCAGAATGACATTTGTTACACACTTTTGATTATGAATGTAACACTAAATATAAATGACTGTCATAGATACGATTTTTGCAGAAAATGTATAATTAATGCTTGATTTATAATAATGTCTGTAAAATATGTTAAACATGATCATGATGATAGTTAAATTCACTTGCATAGCTACAATGAGCACAATAGTTTTGTTGTAATTATTATGGCTCATCACATTTCATAAGTATGTGTTTAGGGCAGTATGTCTTGTGAGGTATGCATGTATGTAACATTTCATAGCATGTATTACTCAGGCCATGTAAATCCATCCATCTGAAATAAATTTACAACCACAAATATTGCCTTTTGCACAGAAATGCAGCAGCATGAGTACTTAAATTTACACACGTAGAGGGATCTCTTGAGTACATCTCCATCCATTTGTAAATTAGTATATTTCAGATTAACTCTTAAAAAAGAAAGCTGCCCTATGGCACTGACAGTTAATAAGCAAAGGGTAACATTTTATCCTTCTTTTTCTCATGGGTTGATTCCAAGGTGTACTTCTCCATTTTATTAGTGTGCGAGTCCCATCAGCCTAATATGTCACAATTCATACCATTTTCCCTCCGACTAGCAATGATTATAACAAACAACACAATGAAGCATTTCAGTGTTTAACATTGGAACACGTATAAATAAGATGGGCATCACACATGGTCATACCTCATGCCATATTTCACACCCTCATTGTTTCTGATCTAATCATTGCCAATGTGTCTTCCAAGTCATTTTTGTGCTTTCGATTGCACAAATGCAGCTGGCAAGGCTATGCATCCTTGGTCATATTTTGTGACATGCAAGATCTAAATTAAGTGCCAATTCAGGCAGTTAAGTTCTTGGTGTACTTTTGTAGACATGAGTGGGAAAAATGAGGGTGGTACTCATTTACAGCATGAACGTGGGTTGTTGAGATGTCTAGGATTTTTGTGGTAATGCTCATCAAGTACTACAGCCACAGACTGTTGCAGAGTGATAAGAGGTTCATAGTAGGTTAATAGGCTAATGGCCCTAGGGCCGTTACAAGCCTAGCCATGTTATACCTGTGTTCCCTAAATGAACTTGGTTAGATGGTCATTATTCACAGACCGAATCTATAATCAGCACATAATGTCTCTATCCATGAGTGACTTAAGTGCCACCCCCGTGATGGATTTAAACTCTCCCATCTAATTGTCTAGATTGCACTTGAATAGGGTTATTAAATATCTCTACTTCACATGAATTGGGAGTTTATTCCAGAGGAACAGCAGTCTCTGAGAGACAGATCTGTCTCTCCAGCATGTTCTGTTAATGTAATAGGCTAGGTTGAGATCCCTGGAGCACGTTACTCTTGCCCATTTGATTTGAAGATGTGCAACATTTCCATGAGGGCAGGGTCAGAGACTGCTCTGTAGGCCAGGCACAAGTCGCCTCTCAGCAGCCTGTAGGATACAGACTACAGAAACAGGACATTCAGTCTTTCCATGGAGGTTATGTTTTAGAGACCCTAAACTTTCTTGGTGAGAAACCTCTTTGGTCTCTCCAGCTGCTACAAGTGTCTGGTGAGGTACATGCAAAAGGGAGTACTGTACCCTATTAGTGGTCTGATGAGGGTCGGGTAAAGAGGAGTTAGAACATTCGTAGTCTTGGATGCAATGTCCTTACCTATGAGATGCGCAACATAGCAGACTTTCTTTACCACTTTGGACACATGCTGATTGAAGTTTAGATTACTATCAATCTATGTTCCCAAACCTTGCACCACTGGGTTTGAGCTTAGGGGGTGCTGTCAATACTGTAATTTGCAGGGAGTTCCTTTTTGCTAAAGGGATAACAATGTATTTTTTTTATTTAGTTTTAGTCCATGGCTTTGGTACCAATCATTTGTCTGCATTAGCCCCTTTTGTAATATGTTAACATCACCTGGGGACTCAGTGGTTGCACCCAGTTTGCAATTATCAGCAAACATAGTACACCACAGGCCATCTACTTTGACCTGGACTTCTGAGAAATAGGTTCCAAACAGTAGAGGACCCAGTACAGATCTTGGTAACTGGTCTACTGGTAGAGCTGGAAGAGATTCTCCCTGATACCTGTGTGCAGGGTTGTGTCAAAAGCCTTGGCTAAGTCAAGATAGGCAGCATGTACTGTTTTGCCTTCATCCAGGGTTTTGGTGACATTCTTGAAGAAGTCCAGTAGGTTCAGTAAGCATGATCTACTCTTAATGAAGCCTAACTGGGTTGGGTTAAGAACTGAAGGTCACATACATCCTTGTTGATAAGGGCCATGATGATTCTATCCATGGCCTTGCAGAAAATGCTGGTTAGGCTTATGGGTATATAGTTCTCAGGGTTGGTTGATGGACCCCCTTTGTGCAAGGGGATTACTGTTGCTGTTCTCCACTCTGCTAGAGCAAAGCCAGTGCTCAGGCAGAGGTTAAAGAAAATGCCAAGTGGTTCCACTAGGTTTTGTTTTAGATTGTTTAGTAAGCAGCCTGGGATGCTATCTGGTCACATAGGGGCCATGTTTTTGGCCTTGGAGAGCATAGAGGACTGGTGTCAGGTATGCCTTGGGGTATGGATGGTGGGGATAGGGTGGTGAAGTTAGCGCTAAATCTGTCAGCTAGCAGGTTGGCAACTTCCTCTGGTTCAGTAAGAAAGGGGGTTTCTATTAGAACGATGAAAATGCATTTTGTCGAATGCATTTTCGTCGACACATGTAGGGCAAACAGGCAAAACAGCAAAGCGGCTGTTCAGCAAATTCTTTCCCTAAGGAAGAAGTCGCTTGACCGCTTCGTTGCTTTGCCTTTTCTGAAGTGCAGTGTAGTCCCTTGTCCGGTATAGCTCCCGAGAGTGAATGTGCAACAGTTATTGACCTTAGGGTTAGGGTGCGGGTTAAGGTAAGTGCATATGTATGAAAGTGTTTACTGTTTTTTATTTTGCATTAGATGTATGGTTGATTTACGTGTGTATGTGTTTTCAGCTGTTTACTTTTGTTTTGGGGGGGTAGAATTAGGGTTAAGGTAAGTGTGTATGTGTCTGGAACTGTTTATGTAAATGTGTGAGAGTTACTGACCTTAGGGTTAGGGCACAGGTTAAGTTAAGTGCATATGTTTTAAAATGTTTACTGTTTTTTTTTGTTAGATGTATGGCTGGGTTACGTGCCTATGTGTATTTAGTTGTTTACTGGTTTTTGGGTGTTATAATTAGGGTTAGGGTATGTGTTTGGAAGTGTTTAATGTTTTTTTTTTTGGGGGGGGGGCTGGAACAGCGATTTCTTTCCCTAGGAAAGAAATTGCTGTTCTGTGGTTTTGACTTTTTCAGCTTTCACTGAATATGTGTTGATGAAACACCGTTCGCTGTTTTCAGTGTTCGGTGTTTTAACCTAGACCCTAAGAAAGGTACCATCCACTAAAAGTTCGGCACATAGTTGAGCATTCCCTTTTAGATTTCGGATGTAGCTAAAGAATGCCTTATGAGTATCCTTAGGTAGGGATGCTAATTTAGGTTCATAACTAGCTTTAGAAGACTTTTTGAGATATCTGATTTGCTTGTTCAAGCTGTGGAGGGTATTCTTCTTCTTCTGCTGAGTAACTTCCTTCTTGTTCTTTGGCATCAGTTTCTTCCTTTTGTTATATAATCAATCTATACTCGAGGTCCACAAGGGTGGTCTGTTTTTTTCTGGAGGACCTAGTTTTGATCCAGTCAGGTACAGCCAAGTCTATACAATTGTTTAGGTGTTTATACAGGTCATTTGTGTACTTCTCTGCATATAAGTCATTGTTTGCCATGTTATCAGGGTGTTTGAAACATTTTATACCATCACCTGTAGTTTGTTTTGGAGAGATTTTTCATTTTTTTTGCTCCTGTGGGGGTGTCAGGTCTGATTGTTACTTCAAATGAGACAGATTTAAAGCCTGACCTTACCAGGAAGGGCAACACATGGGGGTAGTCAAGTGCCCCCCCATGTTGGTGAGTAATAAGTCTTGGACATTTGAGCACTTTGTGAGAGTGCAGACTAAACTGTTCCAGAACATTTGTTTTGACAAAGGCCAGGAACCTCAGGGCGAGCATTTTTGTGTTCATGTATTTTGCCCAGTCGATGGAAGGATAGTTGAAATCTCCCATGACCAAAGTGTTTGGCTATAGAGTGAGTGACTCTAGTAAGTCCAGGTAGGCACTGTGCTTCTCTTGGCTCTTGGTGGGGGGCCTGTAGCTAGCAGTAATGTGGTAGGGTGCTTTACCTAGAGTTAGTTTTACCTGGAGTAGCTAAAGGGAATCATACTGTTTAACTAGTCTTGAGCTTGTATTTGGCTTTAATGAAGATGGACACACCTTCATCTTCATAGATTCATAGGTTCATCCTTAGCCAGATCGAGGTAGGCTGTATGTGGATCCAAAGTCTGCAAATTCCTATGTCTTTCAGGTCCCATGGATGCTGTGTTTTGAGAGCAGTTCTCACTTGGGTGCTGAGAAGTGCACTGAAACTTGTCAGCCAGTATGTTGGCAATGTCTGTAGGATCAGTAATCTTCACATCATTTATTGCCTTATCCATGCAGTCCTGCAGGTGCTGGTAGAAGGCATTCCTTAAAGGAGACCACACACTAGTCTTAGAAAGTGAAGTCGCTTTTTTTGAGAAGTTACTTACTGTTTTTTTTATTTCAGGGTGGGTGATGAGGACCTCCAGCGAGATAGTTTGTGGTCTGATCTCACAGTGAGGGGTACACCTCCAGTGTTCCATGCATTGAGTTTATGAATTCCAGGAAACTTTGGGCTAGGGGTGTTTGGGTTTGAGAGTGATCCCCCAGTATATTAGGTAAATGAAGTCACCTAGTATGATGGTGTTTGGTGATACATTTATGGTAGGTTTAGAATTTGAGCCCCTTGCAAAAAATGGCAAGAGGGGGTGGCAAGAGCCTTTGCCAATATCCGAATCCCAGGGATGACAGGGTAAGCCGCCCCTGCGAAGCAGCGGCTTGTCCAGCATGTCATCCCAGGCAGACAGACACTGATCCCTTGAATGACACCCAGTGTTTAAGCCAAAAAGCTGATGGATCAATCTTATCTCAGCAGACAGCATCATTCTGGGGGAGAAGTAGATACTGCTCAAGGTCAGGGTCATACCTGCCTGGGCTACATAATCAGAGAGCTTTTCTGTTTGACACTCTGACTGTGAGGTCTATGTGTTGCAGGTGTTGTGTTCTGAGGTGGTGGTTGTTGGTGTCTGCTTGATCAGAGCCTATGTGTATGATTTGAGGTTGTAATGGTACTATGTGAGACTGGGTGTGTGTGTCCTGACTGGTCTTGCCTGAGAGAGCTCAGCCTCCAGTTTCACGTATAGTTGCATCTCGCATGTATTTGTGTTTTGTGGGAGGAGGAGAGGGTTGTTCAGGTACATGAGGCAATTGTAACATTGCCTCAATATTCCCAGGTTCACCAGCTGAGCAGGAGAGGACACTAGCAACTGATCCGCTAGAAGAATAGACAAAAAACGGGTGACCGAAATGGGGTTGCCTTTTGGGGTACTATCTATGACAAGAGTGCCGTATCAAGGTAATAAGTACTGTAGGAGCAAGTGCTACGCTTAACAGATAGAGAATAGTCTACTTGGAGTCAAGTAGAGATGATCTTTTAATTATAGGATACGCTGATTAGATCAGTAGTATAGTTCGAGGAAGGTAGTTTTAAGGGAAAATTTGAAGAGTGGACTTTAGGTAGCCGAATAGTTTAAACCTGCTTAACCGGTGCTGCCCTAGTGTGCAACAGTGGCAACTCCTTTATAGCAGGGGCTGGAAAAGACAGGAAATGACCCAAAATGGCCAATAAACTACAAGTTACTGCCTTAAACCACTCCTCTGAGGACAAATGAAGGAGTTATGGAAATGACCCTAGTGGCCAATAAAACTACAGTTTCAAGTCAGTAACCACCTCCACGGGGCAGGGAAGCTGCTCAATGTTAGTCACTGCCACTGATGAACACAGAGACCCTCCTTCAGCCCAAGCAAAATGGCCTCACAGAAACTTTCAAACAGTTCAGGAACAGCAAGCCTGTAACTGAACTTTTAACTCTCAGAAAAGTGGGAAAAAGCAAGATTTTTTTTTTGTTTTTGTTTTACAGAGATAGCAGAGGTTCACAAGTAATATCAAGTTATAACAGTGCAGTAAATGACCCCACACAAGAGTGCTAGGTCAAGGACAGAAAATATGCAAGTTTTAAGAAAAAAATTAAAATTAAGTGCAAACAGGAAATTCAGCAAACAGCTTTTGGTTGTGCTCTAAATACAGCTACTAATACAGAAATCAAGTTTAACAAGCCAGAAAATGCTCAAGCTAGGCAGCTATGCAGAAAAACTTAGCAAATAAACAGAGAAAAAATACTTAAAATCTCAAAAGTGGCTCTGCTTCACCAACAGCCAACAAGCCTGAAAAGACGCCAAACCACGAGGCAACTAGGTTTTAAGAGAGGAAGATGAAGGAGTTATGGAAATGACCCCTAGTGGCCAATAAAACTACAGTTTCAAGTCAGTAACCACCTCCACGGGGCGCAGGGAAGCTGCTCAATGTTAGTCACTGCCACTGATGAACACAGAGACCCTCCTTCAGCCCAAGCAAAATGGCCTCACAGAAACTTTCAAACAGTTCAGGAACAGCAAGCCTGTAACTGAACTTTTTAACTCTCAGAAAAGTGGGAAAAAGCAAGATTTTTTTTTTTTTTACAGAGATAGCAGAGGTTCACAAGTAATATCAAGTTATAACAGTGCAGTAAATGACCCCACACAAGAGTGCTAGGTCAAGGACAGAAAATATGCAAGTTTTAAGAAAAAACGATTTAAAATTAAGTGCAAACAGGAAATTCAGCAAACAGCTTTTGGTTGTGCTCTAAATACAGCTACTAATACAGAAATCAAGTTTAACAAGCCAGAAAATGCTCAAGCTAGGCAGCTATGCAGAAAAACTTAGCAAATAAACAGAGAAAAATACTTAAAATCTCAAAAGTGTTCTTCTCTCAGCTTTTTCCTCTTGGAGGGTGCTTCACCAACAGCCAACAAGCCTGAAAAGACGCTCAAACCACGAGGCAACTAGGTTTTAAGAGAGGAAGATGAAGGAGTTATGGAAATGACCCCTAGTGGCCAATAAAACTACAGTTTCAAGTCAGTAACCACCTCCACGGGGGGCAGGGAAGCTGCTCAATGTTAGTCACTGCCACTGATGAACACAGAGACCCTCCTTCAGCCCAAGCAAAAATGGCCTCACAGAAACTTTCAAACAGTTCAGGAACAGCAAGCCTGTAACTGAACTTTTTTAACTCTCAGAAAAGTGGGAAAAAAGCAAGATTTTTTTTGGTTCTTTCACACTTGTTTTGGGGTCTGAATGTGTAGAAGGCATTGTAGTCCTGCATGGCTGGGGTGCTCTCTGCAGCCTTGAACCCTGTCTCAGTGACTGCACAGATGTCATTACTTCCATGATGAGGAGTGCTTCCAGGCAGTGCAGTTTCCTGTTTAGGCTCCTAGCATTAAGCAGCATAACCTTGAGTTTGTCTCGAGTGGATATTTTTTATCAGAAATTTTGTTCTTTTGACATTGCTTAAAAAGGCACTATGGTGGATTCAAGTGCCTTTCCCAGTATACAAAAGCCTTGAGGAGACATGTGAAGACCATCTCTAGCAAAGCAGTATGGTGTGTCAACTGTGTCATCCCAGGCTGACAGACACAGGATCCCACTGGACTGACACCAGTAGCTAAGCCAATTGTTAAGTTAAAGTCAATAATTTTTTGTCTATATTGTGGCATCATCCTGGGTGAAGGTAGAATGCTGCTTAGTGCTAGGGACATACCTGCCTGGGACACGTGATCTGAGAGTTTAGTTATGTCTCTCTTCATATAGCCCAGAAAGGTATGTCTGAAGTCATTCACCCCAACATGTACTATAACGGAGTCATAGCAGTAATTTCTTGTTGAGTGACTTGAGTGCATACATAATATAATGGATCCTGGCACCTGACAGGCAGCTGACCATGACCTTCTCCTTGTCCAGCCTGGTGAGGGTGACAATTGTGTGTCTCTCTATGGAGTCGCCTGTGATGAGGACGTGTTTTGGATGTGTTTTGCCTTATGGACGGGCTTATTTGCTGCGACACTGGTGTATGTGTGTGTTGCTATATGTTGTAGATTCTATTTGATTTGCAGTGTGTGCAAGTGGTTTGCATTTGGGAGGTGTGCTTCTACTGAGTACCTCCATGTATGTGGGTTTAAGTGCTGTGGCCTTGATTTGTGTGAGGTTTACCCTCTTTTAAATAGATCTGCTCCAGCATTTGGTGACTTTTGCCAGAGGTCTGCAGAGATTCTGCTGAAATCCAAAGCATCTAATGTTAATGCTAACCCATTATACTGGGTCTCAATAAAAGGCTGAGGTTTGAATAGCTTGGCCAGGGCTGTCTCTAGTGAAAGTAAAACACAAATGCAAGTTATGCATGATAGAGGAAAAATGTTTAGGATATATAATAGGAAGAAGAATTGTCAGGCCCCAAAAAGAAAAGCTAGAAGCAATGAGAAATTGGCCTATTTCAGGCACTAAGAAGTAAGTGAGGGCATCTTTGGCATTAGCTCATTACTTTCAAAAATGTGCCCACCAGTCTGCATCTATAGCATGCCTACTTGAATAGCTGACAAATGAGAAAGTGTCTGCTAATGTGTAATGAGGCAGATGATTTTTAAACAGTTGACAAAATAATTATGTTCAGAACCTGTTTTAGATTCCCCAGATTGCAGTAAACCCTTCATGGTTTACATCAGTGAATCATATGTGGGCCATGGGTAAGTGCTTTCACAGGACACTGAGGGAGAAGAAAACACCATATATGCTTTTTAAGTTGCAATCTAACCAGAGCAGAAACCCAGTCTTTCACTATTAAGAGGGGACTCTTGGCAATCTAGCAGGTATTCTCAAAGTACCATCTCCTTGGAAGGGATTTTATCCTGGTCAGAGACCATGAGCCCCATACATCAATGTCCCTACAAAAGCAACAGGATGGGAATACTAAGCTTTGTAGGGGGCACTCTCTTTATAGCTGTTTAAGTTTACTGTAAAACATAAGTCAGGCTGAACCAATTACAATGCAGATGGTATAGCTGAAGCTCACCACACATTTAGTGAGTCTGAAACTAAGGGTTTCAAAGAGTGGGTAAAGTGTAACATAGGGTGGTAGCTCTCATGCCATAATATGTCAAAATGCTGTCAAAAAGATATAATGGAAATAACACTGGTGTAAACTGAAAGTTGTTGTAAGTAGTGTAAACAGTATCATTTCTTTAGGACAGACAGCTACATTGTTATATTATCTAGAGAGGCTTTCTACAGGAATTGTTCATAATGAGCAATTAATCTATTACATGCTGTATGAAAGAATGGTTATATCTCTGTTTGTCAGAGAACTTGTCATCTCAATGCAAGAAGAGTTTCCATGGAGCAGCAGTTATGAGCATTTTGTTGCAGCAAATGAGAAGATATTTTCAAGTAGCCCGAAGAAGGCTGGACATCTTTCACTAGGAATCCATGAGGAAATCAAAATATTTGCAGGCTCCTTTGGACTTTGTTAGAACTCATATGAGTGACTGTTTTTCCCATTCTTTGTGGAACTAAGAGAAAAAGTCTTTTATATACCTTTGTTAGCTTCACCAGCATCTATAAGAAAAGTCTATAGTAGTGTTTTGTTTCTGTCTGTTCAATAAAACATCATTATTTTATAGATGGGATATCTGTGCTGCATTATTTTATACCAAAAATATATGTCTGTAGTCATTAATGAAAAAAAATCAAAAATATAAATTGGATACACAGTTGGCGAAAAGGCAATCAAATGGAGTAAGAAACAGTCAAATCAGAAGCAATTAAATGTAAGAGTAACAGTGTATCTCAACTACAGTTATAAGGTGTATTTGTCAATATTGGAAGTAGAGAGGTACTAGCTGCAAATTGCAAACAAAGAACTACACATACCAACAATTTATTAATCATTCCCATTCTTCAATGGAGGCATTGCTTCCAACATCCCTAAACCTCCCTACCTTTACTTTCAATTCAGCCTGTTTCTTCCTACAATGGGGAATTTATTACCCATACCCTGAAAATCCACTATCTTCAATTCCAACCAAACTTTCTTCATTCTTCCATAAGGGGGGGGGTTGCTTCCATATTCTTCTCTACCCCACTATCTTCATTTTCAACCCAAACTTTTTCCTTCTGAAAATGGGAGTTTTACCCCACCCCTACCCATCCCCTACTACAAATATTGACACATAAATCCTCTGTCTAGATGACACCTAACATTACTTCCAGATTTAAATTACGCAAACTGATTGTGACTATATCTATAGCTATATATATATATATATATATATATATATATATATATATATATATATATATATATTCTGTAAACATATATGCTAAGGAAGCAGGCTGTAGCAGGATGCTGCAAGCTGTCCTAATCATAGTACATAGTATCAGTAGTGGAAGAGACAGTAGAGAGAACTGCACATCCTTCACTGCTACAGTGGCTACATGGATAAACAGCTATTTGGCAGGAGACATCGCAGTGTTGCATGGAGTACATGGCTCTATACTGTGTCGAGCATTGCTGTAAATACTGGTAGGTATGAATGAGCAAGAAATTTCAGAAACTTACTGCGATGTGTTGTGCCTCATTATTGCTACTTCTGCTATATTATACTATGTTTTGTCTGCATCTCATTCTGGCTTAATGCTCTGTGAATGTCACAAAACTACAAAGTTCTGTCATATTACAGATATCTCATTCAAGCCTAAAACATATTTTTAGTATATTTCCAATTCATACCCATAGCTCCTTATGGTGTTCAGGCCTTTTTTAGGTCTCGCTTCTTTAACTAAGCAACCCCCCCCCCAGTTAATAATAGACAGTATTAGAAAGTGCAAGGAGTTATGACACTAAGTTTGTTAATCTGGGATGTGTTGCAGTAGAGAATTGAATTGCTTTTTGTCACTTATTAGTCTTATTTTCATATCTGTGTTCTTACGTTCATAACTAAAAGCCTTGCATACTTCTAAAGGGTATGGTGTGATATGCCATGGGACAAGACAGGAAATGTATTGTCAATGTCCATTTATTTCAAATGCCCAATATATTGGTAGTTGTTTGTTAGTAATTATTAAAATAAATAGTATTTCCAACTGCTGCATGACATCTGGTAAAACCTTAGATGTTGAAGAAAACTGTCTTTGATATTTCTACTGTAAGTTTCACATCTTGACATCTATGCAGTGGTATTTCTATTGCTAATTGCACAATTACACATTTGATTTTTTTTTATTTCT
Organism: Protopterus annectens; assembly: GCF_019279795.1. Lineage (NCBI taxonomy): Eukaryota > Metazoa > Chordata > Ceratodontiformes > Protopteridae > Protopterus > Protopterus annectens. The sequence continues at coordinate 670,283,831 of NC_056744.1, forward strand.
ATAAAGGAATTATTTGCTGTCACATGGAAGCTTATATCTTGTTAAGAAAAATGGTCTAACAATATACTTCCAGGTTGTACAGTTTCTAAGAAATGAGAATTTGTGAAACTTTAGCAAAATATAATTTAGGGTTCATTTTATAGCACTTACGGAAAGACTGAATGCACTGACTATTATCACTGTAAAGAATCCATGTTACTGCTAGCATTGCCATCTGTGTAGTTTCAATAGCTTTTACTGTTCACAGATATTTACATTTATCTAACTTACGCTTTTTAAGTTTATTTTTCAGAAAATGCTCAGGAATGCAAGCTGTGAGTAGGCTGATAGAGGTGTGATTTGTCACAACACATAAGTATTAATGAGATATGAATTGACACACACATTGATACATATATAATGAGGCTACTGTGCTACAAGAAAAATGTCAGCTGAATACTGGGGTAGGCCAGAAACTTGTAATGATCATGCTCACAAGTGTCTGTGTGTGTGTGTGTGTGTGTGTGTGTGTGTGTGTGTGTGTGTGTGTGTGTGTGTGTGTGTGTGTGTGTGTGTGTGTGTGTGTGTGTGTGTGTGTGTCTTAGTGCCTGTGCAACAATGATGCATGAGTTGGTAAGAGTAAGAACTATATTAAAAGATTTCAGCTGAGAGACTTGCATAAGTCACTAATCAGGTTTTGCACCTTGGGACTCTTGCATGTCTCTGAATAACTTGCTAATGCTGCTGTGCTACTATCACACATCAGTAAAACACTAGTAACATTCCACTGATAATTTCACTCAATCCCCCCATGGTTTCTAAACTTAGTGCAGTAGCATAATTTTTCATGCTTAAAACAATAGTATAAAACAATTGCCTTACCAAACTGTCTTCCCTGTTATTAATGTGATGCGAATGTGGCTATTATGCAAAGAGGTATATGTTTTGTGGCCCTTCCTAAAACTGGTTCAGTATATCTGGGCTTGTTCTATTTATTTATTGATTCATAGATTAGTACTAAGCTAACTGCCCTTGCAAGCCATTTTAAGCCTAGCCAATTATCCCTTGTGAGACTCAAACCCTGCACCTTGTGTTTGTAAGGCAAACACCTTAACCATTACGCCACCCTCCTAACCCCATTGCTTTGTCAATTCTTTGGAAAAAGATGAAAGTCAATATTCATTTATTAATGCTTGCTTTTTCTGTAATTGTTTTATAAAGTTTTGAAGTTCCAGGGTGGCTGATACAAACTTCTTAATCACCCTTACTTCAGACAGCAGGCAACTTAAACGAGAGCAGACTCACATGTTATGCTGTTCGTCACAGCCATGACCCTGTAGTACCCCAATTTTGGCCGTAGTATAAAGTCTGAAAGGAGTCTGTATAAGCAGTTTAGTGACAGAGGGCATGCACATTTTGTACAGCACTGTCTAAGCTTTTGTTTACAGAGTGTTCTTTTTTTTCCACTTCATTATTATGAAAACATCAGTTGGTTCCTGGAAGAAATAAAAGAAAAAAATGTGCCCACAAGTACATCAGAACCATTGTTTTATAATCCTCTCACTGCTTTTATGAACATCCTTTCAAAAGAAATTTCTGTCCACTTTAAACTAGGAAATCATTTTTTTCTTTTATTTAATCTGCCTAAGTAAATTGAAACCAAGCTGATATCAAAAAGCTCATAATGTTAACAGGATGTGCAGTGGTCAGCTGTAGAGATTGCAATTAAACACATTTTATTCTCAAAAACGTGTATAATGATTAATGATTAACCTTTTTGATGAGTTTTGCACCATAAGAAATCTGTAGCAAATGCTGTAATGTTAAACATCACAGCTGTAACAGGTAATGTCTTTATAAGGAAAGAGACAATGTTAGGCAGTTTCACAGAGGACGTGTACTAGAAAGAAATTATCAGGGTTTATAGCCAGGTTTGGATGTGAAAAGCAAAATGTCTGGTGTTCTCTCTACCTCAGTTTATCCCACCAATTTATTAACAAAAATTCTATTCTAACCATGCACATGCTGTTTTTGTTATCTGTGAAGTTCTAGTTGTGTGGTTTTCATTTTTTTTTTGATCCTGCAGAGATCAAATTCATCAGTCAAGCAGATGGCTTTCATAGCAGACTTGACCATCACAAGCAAAGATAATTCAAGACTTGCCGCTGATATCTGCTCAAAACAAGAGAAAAAAACATTTTGTTTTTCACTACTTTCTCATTACTAGATGTCATCTTGCCAAATTTTATTTTATTTTATTTTTCCCTATTTGACAGTGCTGTGGTTTACTGCTTCCCAAATCACTCCAGGCTCCTGATTTTTTCCTTTATCCATAATGATAACATGCTGAAGCTACTGACTTTATTATGATCCCCAATAAGATGCCCCACTGGCACACCTATAGAGTTGAGATCTCAGCTGAGTGGCTATGCCAAGACCTACAGCACCGTTTCTGTCCAACCAATGCTTTGTGTCCCTGCCCAAGTAGCTGACACATACACTTTTTGAGTTTGATTTATACACACTTACACCTGGGGAAGGCTGGCACAAGTTTACTAGCTATGCCCCCTTTTGCCCAGACAATAAGGTAGTTATCACTGCCACCAGCCAACTCCTTATCAGCTACTTTAAGACCCTTAAAAAAGGCTGTCCAATATTACTGTGTAATGTTGCTATCAATACAAATGGTAGTTTGATCAAGAGCAAGGCTATTAGGAGTGGCCTACACAGTGTCACCAAATAAATATGCAAGTACTCTCAGAACTTAAATATCTCTACACAGATCAGTCACAATGAACAGTTTAAATATATTTAATAATAAATAATAAAAGAACAAGACAATACTAAATATATATTCACAGTAACATCAGAGTTCAAAACCATAGGAAATATTTAAAACAACATTGCAGGACAGTCTCCAATAAATAAGGAAAAATATATAGCTTTGCTATATTCCTGAGTATATTTAAGAGAGTTATACTATAACCTAATAACTTACTTGCTACAGAGCAAGGCAGATGTGGTGAATGGCTCTTCTAGCTGTCATTGTCAGAGAAATTTCTCAAATTAATATCTCAAATATTACTGCTGGGATAGCTTGCAGAATGGCATCATTTCTTGTCTTCTACTTTATTCCAGGTGATACCCCACTGCTGGAAGTTGGCAGCATTGAGCATCTACTTGTGAAAATTCATAGACCTCAGATCTTTAGCAGATGCTGGAAGTCATAAAACAAGTACCTTCTTACCTGTTTTCAAAACTAGTAATTATTTCACCTTAAAGACAATGCAGAGAGCTCCCTAGTGTAGACATTCTGTCTCTAGCTGCCATAAAGTAATTTTATTTCAACTATTTTTCTGAAATTTACTAGACTGGGGTAAACCTCCTGTATCCCAGTTTTTAGATTTGAACAGTTACAATAGTGGATTTACATTTCTGTTCTCTTCCAGTAAGGCACAATGTGGATACATTTTTAAACTCAGTACTTTACACAATACTTTTTAACACATGTCTGTACAGACCAGTTTGATATACACATGACACACAGTTCTAATACATTTGTAACACAAGCATCTTATATAGATTATGTTGATATTCACAAATGACATATAATAATTTACAAAATTCCAGATAGCTGTGCTGGCAGTATCTCCCTTTGTCACAACACACACACACACACACACACACACACACACACACACACACACACACACACACACACACACACACACACACAGACTGATAGATAGATAGATAGATAGATAGATAGATAGATAGATAGATAGATAGATAGACAGATGAAAGATAAAAGGTGACACAGGCAAATTATTCAGTAAAAAAAACTACAAAAGACGCCCAGCAAAGCTAAAGTCTTCACTGTGTAATATCTTAAACCTCTAGTAGTACAGACCCGTGGAATAAAGTCAAATGACTCCCTTAAGGACATACTAGTGTTTCAGCTACATGGCTTTTAAATGTCCCTGATTTTTTTTACATTTACTTTTTTAATATAGGCTTCTACTACAAGAGGACATTATTTGGGATATTTCCCAGGCATCTTAATATTTAAAGACCTCGGACTCGATTTTAAATGTTTAAATGTCCAATTAAAAATGTGTTAATGGGGTAAACTATAACCAGGAAAGTAAGCAAAAGGTAAACTTTTAGTGCAACATTTCTATGGGTGGGGCAAACCCTTGCATAACCTTTTACACATGGATAGTTTCAATCTCCCACTGTCTTCAAAGTTTATAACAACTTAAGATTGCACAACCCTGGGGATGAGAATATCCCATTCTTTCCCAAAGTTCTGCAGTATTAAAGTTGTTCTGCTCGATGCAATTCTGGATAACGTGGGGGTTTGATAGCCTGTAAAAATATAAAGTTCCTGTTGATCTTATTTTAAGATTTGGTTAGCAGAAACTGCTGTCTTTCACAGTTTGACAATGTTTATACTGAGGTACTGCTGATGTATCATTTTTGCTACTGTATGAGTGTCAACTGTTAACCAGGCATTCAAAGATTTCAGTTTCATTTATGCAAACTAGATGCAAGTCAATGGGAATTGTGAGGGAGCCATAAAGGGCTGTGGATAATACATCTGTTAAGATTTCAGTTTCTGAGACATATGCAATGTTTTCTAGCTTGCTGAGTATGATGTGTTTAACCACCAAACTGTGGACTTGTTACTAGCTGAGGGTGAACAATAGTAAGGATTTTGTAAGACATATATTCTCACCTTAAAGATCTGACATCAGATTTCAGTAAATCCCTCAACAAATATTTTATCTCACAGTTAAACAGCTGTGGCTTGCATTGTTTAGAAAAGATCAGCCAGCAGTGCCATTTAGTTAATGTTTACTTTGGGAGTCCAACTGGCTAACAAGGTATACTGCAAATATGATATCAGCAAGATACCAAGACGCTTTATGGAATTCACTCTCACTTTAAATCAAACTTCTTATCAAAATTTGTAATCTGAATATTTATAGCAAGAACAACATACTTTATATACATTGCATTTGCTTGATGATAGAATGATACAGTAAGACTATATATTCTGCCCTTTTAAATGCGTTTAACATTCTACTTTCCCTCCATTCTTAGACCCCTACCCTTTTGCCACCTCTTTCATACCCTCACAATTGTCTGCGTGCGCTTTTTTTTTCTTTGCCACACATTCTGGTAGTCAGTTTCATAAATCTAAAACCCTCCCTGTGGAAAAGTTCTTTTGGAGATCCAAGAAGAGGTTAGTCTATACAATACGCCACTGTGTCCCTCCTTCCTCCTCTCTCCTTCCTGTTTATGATAAATTTCCACATCTCCAACAGGTGAACATCTGCATAAACATCACATTCCTTTATCTGTTCTTATCTTTGAGTAAGAAGACCCTTAGATCATCTAACCTCTGGTAATATCCCTTTCTGTCCATCTCACAAATCATTGTGGTAACTTTCCTTTGGATATTTTCCAGCAGCCTGGTTTCACTTTCATTATATGGCCTGCAGAACTGCACACGCTACTTAGGATGTTGTATGATCAGGACCCAGGAGAATCATTATCTCTTTGCTTCTAGAATCTGTTCCACTCAGAATGCTTCCTAAAATTCTGTCTGCTGCTCCCACTGGCCCACTTCATATGTGACGAACACCAGCACATTCTTTTCCTGCTCTGTTTTCATCATTTCGCCCCCCAGGTAATAGATCGCATCAGTGTCATTGTGTTCTCCAATGTCATTGTGGTCTAAGTGCAGAATTTTACATTTATTTGAATAGAACATCGACTTTCACCTTTCTTTCCACTTATTCATCCTTCCCAACTCCTTCTGTAGACTATTCCTCCCATCTTCCACTACTGCACCTATCTTTTTCTCTTCAGCAAGCAGGGTATCCTGTTCTCTCTCCACTCAGAAATGCCTAACAGAAGCACTTTGAAAAGTACTAAACCAAGAATAGAGCCTGGTGATACTCCAGTAATCAGTTTCTAATTGCTGATGTTGTCTCCCTTACCACAATTTCCTGTGTCCTTTCTTTCAGTTATACAGTTATGTAGTTTCTATACTAGTTAATGCCCCCAGCCTTTATAGTTTTCCTGCCAGCCTTGTGTGGACTGAGTCAAAGGACTTGCTGAAATACAGGAAGACTGCCTTCTGGCACCCCTTGTCAAATTCTCTTGTAATGCAGTCACAAAACTAAATAAAATTTTATTGACTCTTCTTTCTAGTCATGAACCCATGTTAGTTACTGTCCTAGCAATTGCTGTTCTCTTGAACTAAACACAGTCTTGCCCTCAGGATTCTTTCTTATATATTTATTTCACCAGCCCCTAGATACTTCTCCTCCTTCAAGGAGCATCAGTAGATCTAGTTTGGCTATACAATATCTACCTAATGGCATGGCAATCTCATTTCTTCCGATGAAAGAGTAGATCTATATCATCTACAAATTCTTGAACCCTCCTCCTCTCACCAGCATTCCCTTTGCATCTAATAGCATTGGTATAATTTTAACCGTGAATCATTTAAATCTACCAAGGATGAAAGACCTGGGCACTAGAGTTTGTTGAGTCGCATTTTATCAACATCTAAAACACTGTGGATCTTTTTGAGCAGACTTATGTTGGTACTACATTGCCTTGGCTGCAATATTTTTGCTAAGGAAGTTGAATAGTATCTCCGAGGCTAGGTTACTCAATATAAGGAGAAAGGTAAGATTTTGCATTTTTTTTTTCATTTACCCAGCACTGGAGGTAATATAGTTAGGGACTGCCTGTATGAGGTGGAACCCCAATGATGGAGAATGTAGATGGGGCAAAGCACCCCTATAAAATGATGCATTTGAAATTGTTTGTAAACATGACATTATTGGGTTGCACCAGTTTGATTTGTCGATGCTTAGTGCACATTGTTTTCAATTGCAACATAATAGGATTCAATATTTCCCAATGAATACTGAAAATATTCCTTTTTCTCTCATATCACTGTCCTAATCCTTTGGGCTAACTAACATCTCGGCACCATAAGGAAAAATGACAGGGCAGTGGGCATCCCTTCCTTGTCCATCTTCTCACTTTTACCTGTTACAATCCTTTTCCATTAGCTGGCATTCTGGGAACCAACACTTGGTACAAAGCACGTACATTACAGATGTAACCCTCATTATGAACTCAATTCACACTTCCTCGGGCCTGTCTCTTCTACAGTTTTATTCAGAAAATTTCAGACAATGCTGTAAAATGCATTTTTAAATTCAAATAATTATATCTCCACTTTTCTTTTTTCTTCCACTTCAGGAAATGTAGCAAGAACCTCTAGCAATCAACTGAACTTCGTGTTTTAACAAATACTTCATGGTAGTGAGCCACTAGTTTTAAGATCATCATCCCTAATATCCATTAAAACTTGAGTAACTCTTTGCATATGATCTGATCATAGAAACCAGGCAGTAGTTTGCCAGCTCCCCTCTCCCTTCTTTATCCTTGGATAGTACTACCACTGTGACCTCCCCGTATTTCCTCATCATCTCTCTCTCTCTCTCTATATATACACACACACACATATATATATATATATATATATATATATATATATATATATATATATGAAGGTCTACCTGAAAACGCCGAAAGTCCACAATGCCATTGACAAGAACACCGACACCAGAAGATCGACAATGGAGATGATCGACAGTTGAAAATCCAGATGCTGAGAACACCAACATGTTAAGGTTAGTGTGCGATAGTGAAGGACTATAGGGTTAGGGGCGGATTAAGTGAGTTAGGGTTAGAGCGCAGGTCAGGTGAGTGTGCAATAGTGACAGACTGTAGGGTTAGGGACGGGTTAAGTGAGTTAGGGTTAGGGCGTGGGTTAGGTGAGTGTGCGATAGTGACGGACCTTAGGGTTAGGGTTTGGGTTAAGGTTAGTGCATAGAGAGTTGTGTAAGTAAGGTTTAGTGTAGGTTTGTAAGGTTTTTGGTGTGCTTGTGTTGTGTGTGTGCTTTTTGGACAGGGGATTTGTTTTGTTTGTTGACTGTCGGGATTGTGGTTTGTCGGGCATGTGAAGTTTTGTGTTTTTGAACTTTCGGTTTTGTGGTGTCTGTGTTTTAGCATGTTGGTGTTATCAGGTAGACCCATATATATATATATATATATATATATATATATATATATATATATATATATATATCGGATGAAAGGACCCCACCACTTTACTCTTGTCTAAAGACATCTACTAAAGCATTTACCATCTACTGTTCATTTTAAGAAAATTGCTTGGTTAGCCATGAGGTCCACCTGCCTTATAGCCTTTCATCAAATAAATCACATTCATCACCTCTTTGTCCCTCATCACCCTCTTCATCATACCACCATACCACTCTACATTATTTAAAGTCTCTCTCCTTTATATTAGTGACTACCCTTACCATTTCAGTTACTGTCTTCTGATCTTTGTGTGATATCAATCACTGAAAAATCTTTGAAAATAAACAAAGAAAACTTGTCTTTCCCACACACATCTTCCATTATCCATTAGCACTGGCATCCAACCTTCTTCCCACTGGCCTTTAATCTCCCAAACAAGTAGCCAAACCACCTCCTTCACCCATCATAGGGATTCTTACCCTCTCAGTTCTACCACTACCTGGTTAGACAATGATGTGAATATCTGTTGCTGAATCCATGCTACACTAACCTACTACCTGCCTGCCTTCCTTACCTCTAACCACTCCCCCAGGTTTACTACAATTCTCAAAATTGTGCTTCCAAACTTCTTTAATCCTGTTTGTGCATTTCTTATAAGTGCCCGATTGCTGCATCTCACCCCTGTATGGCCTTAGTACTTTCCCACTTTGTAACCCCTCTGCCACACCAGAATCCATTTTAATCCATATTCCTAAGTACTTCATTTTATCATGTCACCATAAATATGGATATTGCTGCACCATGGCATGGAAGATTAAGGGGGCTAATGTCATAACAGAGGCAGGAGAAGAAGTGTGCACAATAAGAGTGGTAAAGAGTGATAATCAGTTTCATCACAATTTACATTGCCTTACTTTTAGCTTCATTAATGTTGTATCCCAAAATGATTTGAAACTGCTGCAAAATGTTCCACAACACTGAAATGCTCTTTTCCAGTTTTATTGTGTTTTTCTTGACTACCATATCAATTATATACTTGAATTTCTGTGTCCCTTATTTTCTTTGGCAATGATTCTAAATATAATGCAAATAACAAAGGGATGAAAATTATCAGAGAAGAACTCACCTACTTTAACTTTTGCCTCCAATCCCTCACATATCCAGAGTTGACAGACTTTAAAGATTCCCTGCAGACTAGTATGTCAGTTATTGAGTGAGCAAACTGGTGTAACTGAGGAAATTATTTTTTGAGCTATGATACATAATCAGACTTGTCTAGACATAGTAATGCCTTGCTGTGTCTAATTTTGGTGACTGCCAAGCAACCAGTTACTAGAAAACGGAAGTCACAAAGTCTAAACCAAATATACAGTACTAGAAGTAGTTAGTATAGTAACAGAGATAAAACAATTGGAATTGAGATCTTTAGAAAAAGAGCAGGAGCAAATTGCATAGAAAAGGACTGCAGTACCCCACCCCATTAAAATACAAATCTACATGCTGTGGGAATGCAACCTACAGTCCTCTGCATTAAGATGGAAATATGCTACCTGTTGTGCTACTAACACTACTTTAAAATTCTATAGCACAATAAATGATACCATTTGCTAAACAAAACAGTTGCACATTTTAATCAGACTTAGCATGAGCAGTAGTGTACTCCTCTTCCTTTGAAACTTACAATTCTTTGAAAATGCACTTGAAAATAAATTCCACCTGCTAACTCAAAGTAGGGCATTTCACTCTCTATCTCTCTCTCTCTCTCACACACACACACACACACACACACACACACACACACACACACACACACACACGCACACACACATACCTCAACCTCTTAATGCAAGAAATTATTTATTGTAAATCACTTTCAAAAAATACAAATAAAGACAGCAAATATGCAGTATGCAAAGAGGTGAAATATTCATAACTGGAATATGGAAAAAATCAGAATGAGCTTGAAAACTCAGCTATGTAAGTGTTTGCAAGTCAATAAGTCAGAGGAAATGCCTCCTTTAAACTGGTCTGGTCAGACATTCATTTATGAATATGTTGAAAAGCATGGCTCTAGTCTCCACCGGAACATGTTCTTATTTCAGGTCCTCCAACTTTCAAGTACAAAAACACCAAAACAAAAAAAACAAAAAAAAAAAAAAAAAAAAAAATGTCAGGGAGTCCAAAACACAATATATGCTTTTAGTGGCTTAACTCATATGTAGCTATCTGTATTGCAGATTAAACTGAAAAGTAACAGTTTATGTAATAAAAAAGGTAAACAAAAACTGCACAAAAGGAAGAAACACCACTGGCCACGGCTGCTGAATTCCAGAAATTTATTCCACAGACAGGTTAAGCGCTTTCATCCAAACACTATAAGGACTTCTTCAGTACAACACTTTACTAAACCCCAACCCTTATAATACCCATAAGCATCTTAATTAACATAATAGATTAATTAACTAATTAAATATTTGATGCAATAAGACATTTAAAAGAACACAACCATGTCAGAGCTAAAATCATTGAACAACTACCTTAAAATATACTTTAATTTCAATACAGCTGATATACTAACATTGTCATTTATACCTGGATAACTGGTTGAGTCTAAATGCAACTGCCACCTTAACTCACAAATATCCAGGTGTACGTCTAAAATTCTACTTGTACATCTTTAATCAATCCTGCAAAACAAGAAATTTAAAAACATGCCCTTGACATTTAAAAATGTGCATCGTCAGTGCATTGGTGACCTTTCCATTCTTAATGTCTAACAAATGTTCATTTATTCTGTTTTTAAACCACCTACTTGTCTTTCCAATATAAAATGCCAGGCAGTGTTCACACTTGGCTATGTATACCACATTTTTACTTAAACAGTTAAAATGTCCCTGCATATATATGTTGGACCCATTTATACGTACTTGACTTCCAGTCTCCATAATATGCTTACATAAAGCACACATTCCACAATTGAAGTTTCCAAATGTTCTGTTCGTACTATTATATCTTATTTGACTACCCATCTCTAGTATTTCCTTAAATGATCTATCTCTTCTGAAAACAAATCTGGGACCATTGCCCAGCTTGTCCCCATCATTCCAGCCTAATTGCAGTAGTCTCCAATTATTTTTAATGATATGGGTAACCCATTCCACATCCTGGTTGAAGGTGGTGATAAACATCAGCCCTCCTCCCCTTACATCATCTGAGTTTTGCCCCCTGTACAAATTCACATTGCCCTCCATAACACCTACTGGGGTTCCTGTAAGTATTGGTTTATAAAAACATCCAATTCTCTTTGTTTTAACTTAATTTTTCAATAATATACAAAGTGGTTCGGGATAGACTCTTTTGGTAAATAACCCTGTTATAAAATCTATTTCACAAAAGAAGTCATGATCACTGCTCACCATTCTGGCAGCCCTTACCAACTGGCCCTTAATAATGGACTTCTTTTGATGGTAAGGGTGCCAGCTGTGAAAGTCCAAGTAGGAACTGGAAAAAGTAGATTTTCTGTATAACCCTGATGTCAAAATGTTGTTCCTTTTATTTATTTTCAGATTGACATCCAAATAGGATAGCCCATCCTGACTATATTCATAGGTGAACTTAAGAAATTCCGCAGTCTGATTAATATATTCAAAGAATTTCTTCAAACTTTCCTCTTGCCCCTCCCAAACCACAAAAATATCATCCAGGAACCTCATGTAATGCTTAATGTAGGTCTGAAATCCACTGAGGAATATGTACTCCTGTTCCCAATACATCACATAACTGGAATATATGGGGGGGCATGCACCCCTCATAGCCACACCTGTCAACTGTTTAATGTATTGTCCCTCAAAGTGTAAAAAATTATTATTTAACACTGCCTCCATTAAGATTGTAAATATGTTGCTGTTGGATGATATGTTGTACCAAGGGCAAATTAATGAAAGTGAATACAAATACCTGAAAAATGAACATCCTATTGTTTCCAATATATTTGGAATACCAAAAATACGTAAGGGCTTAGAAAATGTTAAGTTTAGGCCTATTGTGGATGGGAAGCGGGCCAAGACTTGCTTCATAAGCAGGTTTTTGGATTATCATCTACAGAAGGGGCTGTTTTTTTTTTTCTTATATTCCCAGGGATTCGTGGCAATTCTTAGAAATACTAAATGACATTAGTGTTAATGATAAAACTTTCTTGGTTACAATACATGTGTGTAATTTGTTTTCAGTGATTCCCCACCACATGGGGTTGGAATGGCTTGATGTTCAGTTAAACAAGACTCATTTATTTGACCAGGATCAAATCAACGTATTTACAACCTTAATGGAGGCAGTGTTAAATAATAAATGGCTCCAACATACACATGCAGGGACATTTTAACTGTTTAAGTAAAAATGTGGCATACATGGCCAAGTGTGAACACTGCCTGACATTTTATATTGGAAAGAAGAGTAGGCGATTCAAAGACAGAATAAATGAACATTTGTTAGACACTATTAATGGGAACATCACCAATGCACTGACGAGGCACATTTTTAAATGTCAAGGGCATGTTTTTAAATTTCTTGTTTTGCAGCAATTGATTAAATATGTACAAGGTAGGATTTTAGATGTACACCTGGATATTTGTGAGTTAAGGTGGCAGTTGTGTTTAGATGCAACCAATTATCCAGGTATATATGACAATGTTAGTATATCAGCTGTATTGAAATTAAAGTATATTTAGGGTAGTTTTTCAATGACTTTAGCTCTGACATGGTTGTGTTCTTTTAAATGTTTTATTGCATCAAATATTTAATTATTTACTTAATCTATTATTTTAATTAAGATGCTTATGGGTATTTTAAGGGTTGGGGTTTAGTAAAGTGTTGTTCTGAAGAAGTCCTAATAGTGTTTGGATAAAAGCACTTAACCTGTCTGTGGAATAAATTTCTGGAATTCAGCAGCCATGGCCAGTGGTGTTTCCTCCTTTGGTGAAAAGTAACATTTTATGCAGACAGCCAGACACTCCCCTGTCGACTACTGTTTGGGACTGGGGAACTCTGCATTCTAAGACTAACCAAACCTTAAAATTATTCCTGATTTGGCCCAAATTTTGCCCTTCATAGGTTCATAGGTAGGTACTAAGCTATTGGCCCTAGGGCCTATACAAGCCTAGCCAAAACGTACCCTGGCTTTCGCCACCCAAGAAACTTATTTTCCTGTGCCCCTAATCCCTAATCATAATCTTCATTAAAACTTTCATTTTTGGAAGAAAAAATTTAATGAATTATAGGTTCATAGGTAGGTACTAGGCTATCGGCCCTGGGGCCTATACAAGCCCAGCCAAAAAAGGTACCCTGGGTTTGCCACCCAAGAAAATTATTTTCCTGTGCCACTGTTAAGCAGAGCCACAGAAGTGATCCCCGGGGTGAATTTCCTATTTCGCATCCAATCATCAAGATTTTTCTTGAAGAGTGCTAATAAGGAGCTTTGTTTGATATAGATAGGTAGTCTATTCCAGAGTATGGGAAGTCTCTGGGACAGGAATCTATCCCTCCGGCATGTTCTGTTTATTGTGGTGACAAGGTTTAGGTCCCTAGACCGTGTAGCTCGGAGGAATTGAGATTTCTTTAAGTGGAGAACGTCCAACAGCTCTGGGTTTGACATAGCTTTGTATGTTAGGCAGAGATCACCTCAGAGTAGGCGATATGCGACAGAGTAAAGCTGGAGTTCTTTGAGACGGTCTGCGTAGGGCATCTGTTTGAGGCTGGTATTTCTCTTTGTGACGTATTTCTGCGGCCTTTACAGTTGTTGTAGATGTCTTGTGAGGTACATACCAAAAGCGGCATTGTACTCTATAATGCGTCTAATGTGTGATGAGTAGAGGAGAACAATGACCTCTTTTTTTCTGGATGAGAAACATTTTGTGATGAGTTGTGCCATGTAGAAGGATTTCCTGACTACTGTGGTGATGTGATTATCAAAGGAGAGACTACTGTCCACCTGCGTCCCAAGGTCTCTTATCACACTTTCGGTGTTAAGTATACTAATAGTTCATGGGTACAGAGAGAGAAAATGTTAGATACACTTAACACTGCAGCATATGAGGAAACATCTAGGAACCAACTCCACCAATCATACAACATTATTAGGTCTTCCTTCAACGATTGGTTCATAGAAGGCAGAATAGATTTAACGTTAAACTATTTGACAATGCTTGCACCAAGATTGCCTATTCTTTTTGATATTCCAAAAATCCATAAATCATTAGCCAAGCCACCTATGAGACCATTAGTTGACGCCAGGAACAGTATCACCTACCCATGTGCCAAGATGATAGATCTAATATTACAACAGTATGTAATTAAGGAGAAAGTTATACGTAAAGATTCTTAGTCTTTTCTCCACAACATTAATCAATTAGAATTTGAGGACAATTTGAATTTTTTAACAGTTGATGTTAAGGATCTTTATACCTGTATACCCCACCAGGATGGCATTGAATGGGTTAGTTTTATTTTGAGGAAACATGGTGCACCACAAACGGAAATTAAACTAGTAGAAGAAATGTTGGACATTGTTTTGTCTTACAATTATTTTACTTTTGACAACAAAATTTACCTGCAAAAAATAGGTGTAGCCATGGGCTCCCCTTGCGGTGGGTGTTTTGCCAACCTAGTCATGGCCTACTGGGAGCAGGAAGTTTTGGGTAAGAATACAAATATGATGAGTAATATTAAGTATTACGCACGATTCCTAGATGACATTTTTATTTTAGTTGAAGGTGATGAAACCATGGCTGCAGATTTGATTACTTTTTTTAACTCAAGTACTGACTTTTTAACTTTCACGTATTCTTTTAACAAAGATAGAATAATGTATTTAGATGTTGACTTATGTAAGGATTACACTAACAAGATTTTCTATGCTAAAATATACAGGAAAGCAACATATTCCAATACTTTCCTTCATTATAGTAATAACCACCCTATATACCAGAAGAAATCTGTCGTAAAAGGACAGTTAGTATGAGCAGCCCGTATGGTTTCAAGGGAAGATCACTTTTATGACTAATGTTAACTATTAAAAACAATGTTCATTAGCAGGGGTTATCCACAACAATTTCTCGACCAACTAGTTCGAGAGGTTACAATAAAAAGAGAACAAGGTTTTTATTTCCCTATTTTGGGTACTGACCAGCATCAATCATTAAACACATTTAATACTCATATGCCTGTAATAAATTTGGCACTTATCACTCCCTTTAGTTCAGACAGTGACACTATCATTTTTATTATTAATAAAAATTGGAATTTGATAAAATTTGATAATGATATAAGTAATAAATTACCAGCTAAACCAAAAATTATCTGGAAAAGGGGTAGGAATCTCAAACAAATAACACAGAGTGTCTCAAAAATAGTACCCCTTAGAAAGGAATGTTCCAATGTAACACGTGTAGATATTGTACACACATGGCTACAGGTTAATCTTTCACCATCAGAAATGCCACATATAAAGTTAAATACAAATTCAATTGTCAATCAAAGGGAGTTGTTTATTTAGCTCAGTGCCAATCATGCCCTGCCTTTTACATCGGCAAAACAGATAGAAAACTACGTGAACAGGTTTATGAGCATTTATATGCCATTAGGAAAAATAAACTAGACAATGCATTAGCTAAACATATTATAGAAAATGCTAATCATTCATTTTCATTCAGAGCAGTTGATACAATTGTACCAGACGGGCGAGACGGTCCTGAACAGGTACTACTTGAAGTTCAAGAATTATACTGGCAACTCCATCTTAATGCCAGTGTGTCACCAGGACTAAACAAAATGTGTTCCTTGTACCCTATTTTGAAGTTAAAAAGTTTACGTAGATAAAACCTTGCACATATAATTTGTAGAGAGATGTATGTATTTAATATTTCATATACATATTCTTAGTCGTATTAATTTTTATCATCTTATTCATTTGTCAATCATATACACAGTTGGTTCTTACATTTTTACATTAGCCATACTTTTATTTACTTGTTATACTTCTGTACATTAATACTAGGATATTATAGCCACAGAGAATTTACCTATGTTTTTATATGTTTTTTAGTCCTTTTAACATTTCTAGTTGGTTATTAAGGTTATTATAATATAATATATTATTTTTAGTTGATTTAGAGTATTTATGTGTCAGTATTCGTAGTCTTAT